>NW_026618904.1:0-10433 GCF_000801105.2 Raphanus sativus
TTGTGGGATTCACCTTTCCTTTTTGTCTTAAAAATCCCGAAGAGAAACCGCATTATTAATGCTCTTATAATATACGAGCAATTCAATATCAATATGTATGTCGGCACGTAATTATGAGTAAAAAGTATTATTCGGTGGGGATTAGGAAATGGTCATCGATTGGTCAAAGAAAAGTTAAAAACAAATAAAAGGGAGCGAAAAAAGAAGACGGGTCACTTTCAAACATGTAATTAAATAGTTTATCCTGAATCGTTAACATTTTCTGACGTGTGTGTGATCAAATTGAACATTAACACAATGTCTATAAAAATAAAAGGTAAATGTGACGTGAGAAACGATTTGCCTTAGCCTAAAAGAAATATTTGGTCATGGGAGGATTCCCTGCTTTTCTCTGCATGTAAATGGGGTTGGCCTTGCCATGCACTCTCTCTTGTGCATTTTCATTTCCACGTAGGTTTTGTTCAGCACTAGATCTTTGAAGACTCTGATTCTCTATGTAAATACAATGAAGCAAAATGTGTGTTATCCTAAATCTTTTGTTATGATCAATGAACCTCTTTGATTTGCTTTTTGTTAAAATGGAAGAAGCTTCCTCGTTTCTTAAGCCCCATTGTTGGTTTTATTTGTCTTAGGGGGAAGATCGATGTTCCTGTAGATCTCAAAAGATTTTAAAATGCTTGGAGGTCCAGATTATTATATGGTCTTATATACCCATTTCATTATATTTTCTTTGGGCATGTTATGGTTCAAAATAGAACTGTGAAATAAGGAAAACAGATGAGATCAGCTATATAATATATTCAATCTTTTGCTCTTGTCAACAATGGATAACAAAAGGGTTAAAGCTAAAAAATCGCATATCTTCCTTGCGCATCGGAGGGAGTCGAAGGTTTTCCAGAGCTTTAATGGTCTGGTTTGCTACAAGAAACTACTGAGGGTCTAAATTGCTTATTTCAATTTATGCTTTCATAAACTCAAAATCAAAGCCACACTTGTTGTAAAAATGTTTTTTTTATTTGAATAAATTTATCACTCTTTCAAAAAAAAAATAGTTTGTACAATATTGTCCGACTTTTCTAGGCTATTTCCTTGTTATTGCTCCAAGCTCATAGAAAGCGCTTGCTGAAGACAGTTGAAAGCTTTCTTGTCACTCAAGAAAACCATGAACCAGAACTCAAAGCCATCCACAGTGACTACTTCTAGGTACTTATGAGATGGCTTCTTCGTGTCTACACTCTGGTTCACTCCATTGACTTGGACAATGGAATTGACACTTTGTAGTGAACCCTAGTTAGATCTCCCTGAGGAGAAGCCACTTTGATCGATCTCTCGCTGCAGAAAGCAATCTTCTTTGATGAGATGAAGAGTAAGCCTGCGATGGGATGGGACCTGCGGTTGTGGATAGGTAACAGTACATACTTCCTCATCAGCACCGTTGTTGCTCTCAAGTGACTTGCTATATTCAGCCTTTAGCTCAGCAGCTTTATCCAAATAAACTTTCTTCTCCTAAACAATCAAAGAACACAACTAGAGTAAGACCATTTATAAGGAAAAAAAAGGAAATTGAAAATAAAAGGGGAAAGGAAATTGAAAATAAAAAGAGGAAAAAAAAAGGAAATTGGAAATAAAAAAGGGAAATGGAAAAAAGAAAAAAGGAAAGATGATTCTTTTATAAATAAGGGGATCTCTTCTCCCTCAAAACACACGAAAACTGCTGAACAACGGCTCTAGACAAAATCACTGATTAGAATGAATATGATGGAAGAGGAGGAGCGACGGAAGAGCCTACCAGTGTGGGGGCACAAAGAAGAATTTCAACACGTACTTAAAGAAAATAAGATCGTGATACTGTTCGGTGAGAGAGGGTGTGGCAAATCTACGCAGATACCACAGTTACTGCTGGAAGCACTGAAGCTGGAAGACCCTAACTATTGGTTTATAATGATTTGTATATACCGATTGTACCGGTTTAGTGGTTTAGTTTGATTAGAGTTGGTTAACATCAAATGTATAGCTGACTATATATACTTGTACATTATCCATTTTATCAAATAAGAAAGATATTTTGATATTACTCTTCTTCTTCTTCCTCAAGTAAGCTCATCGTAATATGGTATCAGAGCATTTTTGAGCTCGATTTCGTCGTGTTTTCTTTACGATCTCTCTTGCTCGACCTCCGATTACGATTTCCTAAGCTTCGATGGTGTCGTTGAAGAAGTTTCCTCGTCGATCGAATCGCCTTGCAGCTCGCACCGCTCCCTTAGCTTCTCCGGCAGATGCAGGCCCGGATCTACAAGCTTCGAGAGCTCTTGTTGGTGTTGATCTCAATGACTCGATCCATTCTCCGTACTTTATGCATACTTCTGATCATCCCGGTTTGATTCTCATCTCTATCAAACTTGATGGTTCAAACTTTGATGATTGGGAGGCTGCGATGAAGATTGCTCTTGACTCGAAGAACAAGATCGGCTTCGTAGATGGCTCGTTACCTCGCCCTCTCGACTCAGATCTGAACTTCCGAATATGGTCACGATGCAACAGTCTCGTTAAATCATGGATCCTCAACTCGGTATCCACTCAAATCTATCGCAGTATCCTTCGCTTAAATGATGCAACTGATGTGTGGAATGACTTGCATAGTAGATTTCATATGACTAATCTGCCTAGGACTTACAATCTTACCCAAGAAATCCAGGATCTACGTCAAGGCTCTTTGTCACCCTCGGATTACTTCACTAAGCTCAAAACATTGTGGAGTAGTTTAGAGAGTTGTGAAGAAGCTGATGATCCATGTACTTGTGGGAAAGCTGCTCGGCTATATCAAAAGGCTGAGCGTGCTAAGATTGTTAAGTTTTTGGCTGGTCTTAATGAATCGTATGCAGTGATTAGGCGTCAGATCATCATGAAGAAGACACTGCCTTCACTCACTGAAGTCTACAACATCTTGGACCAAGATGACAGTCAGAAGAGTTTTGCTGTAGCTACTCCGGCTGCGTTCCAAGTATCTGAGACTCCAGCTTCTCAGCCTCCTCCTTCCAGTGTTTGCTATGTTCAGACTGGTGCTCATAAAGGCAAACCTATCTGTTCATTTTGCAACAGAGTTGGACACATTGCAGAGCGTTGTTACAAGAAGCACGGCTTTCCACCGGGTTACTCACCAAAAGGCAAAGCAACTGAGAAGTTTCAGAAACCTCCATCTGCTACTCCCTCAGCCAACATGTCCTCTAAACCTGAAGCGAAGCCTGCACCTCTTGATAATCTGATTGGAAATCTCACCAAGGATCAAATACAACAGTTTATTGCTTTGTTTAGCTCACAACTGTAGAGCAACAACAGCAACAACATCACGTCTGGTCAAGGCGATGCCTCTACTTCTTAAAACACTAATGAGATATCTGGTATCAACTTTTCTCAGTCTACGTTTTGTTTCATTGGTATTCTCACTGTTTCAAAGAATAGCCTGTGTAATGATTCTTGGATTCTAGACTCTGGAGCAACCCATCATGTGTCTCATGATAAAGATATTTTTGTGTCTCTTGACACAAATATCACTAGCTCTGTCAATCTACCAAACAGATCTTTAATCAAGATCAGTGGAGTTGGTAGTATCAAGCTAAATGAATACATTACTCTACGGAATGTCTTATTCATCCCGCAGTTTCGTCTAAACCTCATCAGTATAAGCTCAATGACGACTGATCTTGGTTCTAGAGTGATGTTTGATCCCTCTTCTTGTGAAATACAGGATCGTATCAAGGGCTTGACGATTGGTCTGGGTAAACGGATTGACAACCTGTATGTGCTGAACATCAAAGAAGCTTCTGTGCGTGTGAATGCAGTCGTGGATATTGGTACTTGGCACAACAGGATGGGTCATGCATCTTACTCAAGACTTGACATGATCTCTGGAGCTTTGGGAACTACAAAGATGAAGAATAAAGGGAACTCGTTTTGTCATGTTTGTCACTTGGCAAAACAGAAGAAACTTTCTTTTCCCTCTCCAAACAACTTATGTAATGCAAACTTTGAGCTCTTACATATAGATGTTTGGGGGCCTTTTTCAGTTGAGACTGTGGATGGTTACAAGTACTTTTTAACCATAGTGGATGACCATTCTCGAGCCACTTGGATTTACTTATTGCGTACAAAGGGTGAAGTTATAAAGGTGTTTCCAACGTTTGTTAACCAAGTGGAAAATCAGTACAACACTAGAGTTAAAGCGGTTAGATCAGACAATGCACCTGAGCTTAAGTTCTCTTCGTTTTATCAAGAGAAAGGCATTGTCTCATATAGCTCCTGCCCAGAGAGACCAGAGCAGAATTCAGTGGTAGAACGGAAGCATCAGCATCTCCTGAACGTTGCCAGAGCTTTCATGTTCCAGTCTCAGTTGCCTCTTGAGTACTGGGGAGATAGTGTCTTGACGGCTGCCTTTGTTATCAACAGAACTCCTTCACCTCTGCTTGGTAACAAGACTCCATTCGAGATACTTACTGGTAAGGCTCCGGTTTATGATCAGATTCGAACGTTTGGCTGCTTGTGTTATGGTTCTACATCACCAAAACAGAGACATAAGTTTCAGCCAAGATCAAAGGCTTGTGTTCTTCTGGGATATCCATCAGGCGTTAAAGGATACAAACTTCTCGACTTGGAGTCAAACAAGATTTCAGTTTCACGAAATGTCATCTTTCACGAAGATATTTTTCCGCTGGCTTCTACTACTCCTTCTGATGACAGTTTGAAACTCTTCACACCACCTTCTACTTTGTCCTCAGGTAACCACCACACAAACATCTCACCAGAAATTTCTTCATCTTCTAACCTTCCCCCACAAATTTCTTCTCGCACACGCAAACAGCCTGCTCACTTGCAGGACTATCATTGCTACTCTTTAAACACAAATATCATTCATCCCATTTCTTCTTCTCTTTCGTATTCCAATTTGTCTCCTTCTTACCTATCTTACATCAACCAAATCACCAAAATTCCAATTCCTCAATCTTATTCTGAGGCGAAGGACTCTAAAGAGTGGTGTGAAGCCGTTGATAAGGAATTTAGAGCAATGGAATCAACTGGAACTTGGGAGATGGCTACTTTGCCGACTGGAAAAAAAGCAGTTGGTTGCAAAGTGTTATATTCTTTGAAGTTTCATGCTGATGGTACACTTGAGAGACGCAAAGTTCGTGTAGTTGCTAAAGGGTTCACTCAAAAGGAGGGATTGGATTATACAGAGACGTTCTCACCTGTTGCTAAGCTCACGACTGTGCGGTTCCTTTTGAAAGTTGCAGCTTCAAGGAATTGGTTTCTTCATCAACTCGACATCTCGAATGCGTTCTTGAATGGTGAATTAGATGAAGAAATTTATATGAAGATACCGGATGGATATGCAGAGAGGAAAGGTCTCACACTGTCTAAGAATGATGTTTTTCGTTTGAAGAAATCTATTTATGGGTTGAAACAAGCATCTAGACAGTGGTTTCTCAAGTTCTCTGCTGCATTATCACGTCTTGGATTCGCAACAGGGACAAGTGATCATACTCTGTTCTTGAAATCATTTCAAGATGGTCATTTCCTTGCTGTATTAGTCTACGTGGATGACATCATTGTGGCTAGTACAAGTGATCTGAAGTCTAGACAGTTGATACAAGACCTTTTTCAACAGTTCAAACTCAGAGATCTGGGTGCTCTTAAGTATTTTTTGGGATTGGAGATAGCTCGTACAAGTCAGGGTATTTCTTTATGTCAGCGAAAATATGCTCTGGAGATACTGACTTCTACTGGAATGTTGGGTTGCAAGCCTACTTCTACTCCTATGGTTCCAAATCTACATTTGGCACTCAAAGATGGAGAGTTGATTGATGAGCCTGAGCGTTATCGTAGTCTTGTTGGAAGGTTGATGTATCTGACTATAACTCGTCCGGACATCACTTTTGCAGTCAACAAGTTATGTCAGTTCTCTTCTGCTCCTCGTACGCCTCATCTTAAGGTTGCTTATAGAGTTTTACAGTACATCAAAGGCACTGTGGGACAAAGATTGTTCTACTCGGCTTCACCTGATCTATCTCTTAAAGGTTTTGCTGATGCAAACTGGTCTTCTTGCCGTGATAGTCGTCATTCAACTACATGCCTTTCGATGTTTCTTGGTGACTCGCTGATCTCTTGGCGCTCCAAGAAACATGATACAGTCTCATGCTCTTCTGCAGAAGCAGAGTACCGAGCATTGAATAGTGCGTCTAAGGAGATGATTTGGCTCATTAAATTGATGGATGACTTGAAGGTTCCTCGAGTTCAAACGCCAGTTCTCTTATCTGACAGCACAGCAGCAATCTATATAGCAACCAACCTTGTTTTCCATGAGCGAACCAAACATATAGAGAATGATTGTCACTTTGTGAGGCAATGGCTTGATCGGAAAGTTCTCAAGAGTCTTCATGTGCGAACTCAGGATCAAGTGGCTGATATCATGACTAAACCTCTCTTCCCTCATCAGTTTTATCATCTTATGTCCAAGATGAGTCTTCACAATATCTTTGCAAGCTCATCTTGAGGGGGCTTATTGGTTTATAATGATTTGTATATACCGGTTTAGTGGTTTAGTTTGATTAGAGTTGGTTAACATCAAATGTATAGCTGACTATATATACTTGTACATTATCCATTTTATCAAATAAGAAAGATATTTTGATATTACTCTTCTTCTTCTTCCTCAAGTAAGCTCATCGTAATACTAACCCTAAGTGGTTGATTGGGTGAACCCAACCTTGTGAAGCTGCAGCCATGTCACTGTCCCACCGTGTCTCGCCCAAGAGATGAATGTCGAGATTGGGGAAGAGGTGGGTTACACTGTTCCTTTGGAGGATCGCACAAGCTCCCAAACGGTGGTCAAGTACATGACCGACGGTATGCTTGTGAGAGAAGCTATTGCAGATCCGGTTTTGGGGAGATACAGAGCCATTGTTCTCGACCAGGCCCATGAGAGAAGTTTGGCCACCGATGTGCTTATCGGTTATCTTAATAGGGTCTTGAAACGTAGACATGATCTGACTCTGGTTGTGATGAGTGTGGTACCCTCCGAGCAGCACACAAGTTGGAAAGTTTTTTTAGTTGCTTTAGGATGTGTGCACCTCTTATCAAAGTTCCCCGGAGGCTCCATTCAGTTGACATCTTGTATGCTTCTCCTCCAGAGGACTATCTCGAAGCTTCTATACGCACTGTAGTTCAGATTCACAAGTGTGAGCCACCTGGTGACGTCCTTGTTTTCTTAGCCAGTGAAGAAGAGATTGGAGACGCTTGCACAAGGATCTCCACTAGACTACTTGATGATCAAGTCGAGGTTTTGCCACTCTATTCCACCACTCTTCCTCCTGGGTTGCAACAACAGAATAATGATAATAATATATTCAATGTAAGGAGAAAGATTTTTGTTTCCACCAGCATTGCGGAGTCTTCTTTAGCCATAGACCCCATTGTTTACGTTGTTGATCCTGGTCTCTCCATTCGGAAAGTCTACCTCCCCAACATTTGCCAAGAGTACTTGATGCTGTCCTCAATATCACGAGCAAGTGCTGAGCAGAGAGCGGGTCGTGCCGGGAGAACACGGCCTGGAAAATGTTTCAGGCTTTACACAGAGGAGCGTTACAATGAGTTTGATCTGAATCACCATGCATATCCCGAGATGTTGAGGTCAGACTTGGCGAACACGTTACTAACCTTGAAACAACTGGGTGTGCATGAATGGTTAGACTTCGATTTTATTGATTCTCCTCATCCTCCGGCCTACCTTCGGGCCTGGCACGATTTGCACCATTTGGGAGCCATTGATGATGAAGGTTACTTGACTAATACAGGTCAGATGATGAGTGTGACTTTGTGAACCTCTCACTGTCGCATTGTGAAGACTGTGTCAATTTAATGTTTTGTATTTCCTATTTTCTGAATATGATTATTGTGTTTGTATATGATTTATCATTCCTAGTTTTTTTTTTTTTTTTTGCATCGCCCATTTTTATCCTACAGAGATCGTGGAATTTAATAACTATATTATTTGTAACCCATTCAATTGATAAGCTTTATAGTGTTCATCATCCATGTCCTTAATTATTCAGATAAAGATAGTTTGACTATAATATGTATGTTGACGCTGAGTAAAAATAAACTTCGATGGGGATTTTGGGGGAAATGGTTTTGATTGGTCAACTAAAAGTTACAAATATTTTTTTAAAGAGAATGAACGGGTCACATTCGAATAATGTAATGAAATATATAGTTCATCTACAACAGCTTTCAGTTCTACAACAGTGGTGAAAACTAAAAACATTAATCTTCCATACTAGTCTAAACAAAAGGAGTGAACTACAAAAGCCTCACATGCTCACACCAACCATCTTAAGATAACTAATGAAAGTTCAAAATTTACAATGCACCATAAGGATAAAGAGTTGAATCCATTTCATTGAGATTAAACCAAAGAAAGATTTTAACATGTCTAGTAGTCATCCAAAATCTCATCTTCCTCTTCTTTACCTTCAGCCTCTTTGTTCTCACCTTCATTATCCTCAGCCTCATCAGTTTGCTTCTCCTCAGCCTCATCAGACTGTTTCTCATCAGCATCATCAGCTTCCTTCTCCTCATCAACTTCCTGAAAGTGGTGACCATATCATCTTAATACTCAAAGCAAAAGGAAAGACAAAGACAATAAATAAACGAAACACATACTTCCTCATCAGCATCTTTGCTGCTCTCAAGTGACTTGTTATACTCTGCCTTTAGTTCAGCAGCTTTATCCAAATAAACTTTCTTCTCCTACAAGATCAAAAGGACACAACTAGAGTTAAGACCACAATTAAGCAAAATCACAACAAAACTCAGGAAAGAAGCAAATAACAGAGTAAACTCACTTCCTCATCCAAAGACTTCCACTTTTCACCACCCTGTTTTGCAACCTACAAAAACACATAGATAATATAACACGGTGGAATTTTAATCCTACAAAACTTTGCCGTACTAATCAAGTTAAAGTAACAAAACTCGGTTATAGACTCTTACATCCTTAACGCCAGCGTCAGGATTCTCTTCTTTGAAAGTTTTGCGGAAATCAGCCCTGCAAATTGAAAGGAAACATCATCATCATCTCTGACAGTATATAAAAGAGAAGATTTTTGAAGTGAGAATGAAGATTTACATGAAGATGAAGAAGGCAGTAAGAGGTCGCTTGGGCTTGTTAGAGGAAGAAGAGCTCTTCTTCTTATTCTCATCCTTGGCCTTCCTTACTCTCTTTGCCTTAGGTTCATCAGATGTTGACTTCTTCCTGAAGACGAATCCAAACAACAATATCAAGAACTTCACAATATAGAAACCAAATAGATAGATAGAATCAGAAAGAAGTCTTCACCTCTCAACAGGTTTCTTCTTAGCTTCGGTTTGTGTCTCAACAACTTGAGCTTCTAAAACAATTAACACCAAAAAAAAAGAGAGAGAAAGCTAATCATTTACTCAGATACAATCAAATTCATTAAATTCCAAACCGATTGAACCGGATTTAACCAAAAGTATTCGATTATTTTACCAGAACCTATAACCAATACCGGAAATAGAAAACTTCATTTTAGTTCCGTAGAATTTCTTAAAACAGAACTAACTGATTGCTAAACCGGATTGTTTTAGGTTCAATTCAGCTGATTATGTGTGAACCAACCTAACCAAACCGAACTAACAATATTAAACCGAAAGATCTGGGAAAAAGGAAGAGAGAGAGATATTTTTACCGAGATTGACACGAATTTTAGCGTCGAGGCTACAATTATGCATACTGATAAGCGCAACCGCTACGTTCTTGTTGCATCCTTCGCTGTAAATCGCATTAAATTAACATAATCGCGTCAGAAACACTCAAATCGAAAGTTATAGGCTTCCCAATCAAATTAGGTCGGAGCAGATCTAGAAGAATGAGTTTACTAACCATCGAACGAAGGCGCTGCCGTCTTTGGCGCGAAGTAAGGTGTTGTTGTTGTTAGCGGTGGTTTCGGGTTTGGTTTCAGCATCCACTCTCTTCCTCGCCTTGGGCGCAGTTGATTTCGAACCACCACCGGCCATCTCTTTCGTTTTTCTAGATCGGAAGGAGAGAATGTAATCTTTTTTTTTTCTTTTGAGATTGAATCGATGAGAGAGTTTGGGAGAAGCGGAGTGAAGTAGAAAAAGGGAGGTTATTGAGAGGGAAACGAAACTCGTTTTCGCTAAAGTTGTGGCGCCAATATTAAATCCCGCGAAAAAATTAAAATAAAAACTGTTGTTTTGAGTGAGTTTTGACGCGGATCTGTGAGCTGGTGATCTAATCCACTGTTGGTTTTGCTTTAGCGATGGGGGAATAAACGGTTTAGATTGGCTTCTCGTGCCATTTTGATGTTCGCGGTCTTTTTTCTTTGTTTGTTTTCGCGGTT
>NW_026618905.1:0-10417 GCF_000801105.2 Raphanus sativus
TTGATACTATGACCCCATATAAATTTTTTCTGGGTTTGCCCCTGACCTGAACCAATAATTATACAGTACCATATTTTTAAAGTAATTAGGCCTAGTTCAGTAGTCAGTACAGCATTTCGCCTGTTCAAAACTGTGGCTTTCGGGGCTGTGGACTTGCCGATAATTACTTTGAGGTGGAGATACATAAAAAATAAAAAATTGTTGATATTTGGTTTGAACATGTGAAACTTCACCGTTTAGTTGTTAAATCAAGTTGATTTGGTGATGTAATGGCAAAAAGACATAAGTGGAAATCAATGGCGGCCGCGTGTATTTACACGTAATTTTTATTTTGTTGAAGGGGTGATCTCTTTATTTTATTGTAGATAAATATTTGATGTTGTTTAAGATTTATTACCAACTACAAAATACCATATTCTTATTATTAGATTAGTTTTTTTCTTTTGTGATCGACTTAAAACAGATTCACTATGTAAAAAACTATAAGAGATCTGCATTCATGTGAATGACGAAAACAGTTATTTTTTAACTTGTGTGTTAGACTGTCTACCTTTAAGTTTTGCGTATGTATTATATGAAAAATCTCCGAGCTAAGGAACTTCCTTTCAGAGTCTTGATATTTTCTAGAAAACTTGTAAAAGCTGATCATTCTTCTAGTTCTGAAACTATCTTCACCAGTTGAAAACAATTCGTTGCAAACATAACCTGAAACCGACGTAAGTTCTCATACACTCCATAACCCAAAATAACGCTTCTATCTCTGCATGAAGAGGCAAATACTAGTCCTGATATTTCTTGGTCCCATCAGACCCTCAAAACCTTATAATGTCTTACACCAACTTTGTCCGAAAAAAATCAGTACTTTTCCAAGATCCATCTGTGAATTTTGTTTAATGATGGTTTTATTCAATCGAATAAATTAATAATCTTTTGTATTTCTTAAACTTTGTGAATTAACCTTAAACCAAGTATATTGAAGCATAAAGAATAATCAATTTTAAACACAAGCTCATACTAAAGACAATAGTAACTACTCATTTTCCTTTCCCACATTAGTTTACCTTAACTATTCTTCTCGACAAGTGAAAAATTGTTACACCGTTTGTAATCTCCTGTGTAACTCCAGCCATCTTTCCTTACTCACATACGCCTTCTTCAATACTCAACTAGCTGATTCATCAACAACCATCTGATTTGCAATTGCTCCTTCTGTTTCCATCATATAGTTTCATTCCGCTTTACAGCCTATTTCATAGACCAGGAAAACAACATCCACAAATTTATGGTGGTATTCCTATATATATATATATAATATATATTTCTTATAGTTATTTATTATTTGTTAGTATATTTGGACACGCTAATTCTTCTTATATCGATAGGGCTCTGTCGGCTCAAATTTTGTCTCACAACTCTGCGATTTCGATATATAAATTAATTGGGTGATCATTGAATCATAGAGTTCAGGTTCAATCTTTTGAAGATTTTGAAGTTAATTGCGGCCAAGTAAGGGACTTTTACGAGAACTTTTACAGACAAAAATTTCAATGGGAGTAACATGATTTGGTTACTAATTAGGAAATGGTTAACATCCTTTCCCTGGGGAAATATCTAACATCAATTTCTTAGATGTGATGGAGCACATTAAGCTGATCAACGACCAATAGTCGAACAACTCCCGTTCTTGAGAGGATTATATTGAGTGAACACCTAGATCTACTAATAAGTTACTAAATCTAATATGGTTGTATGGGGATTGAGACTTGTATGTGGGGGTATTTTCATTTTGTGGGGATTAAGCATGTGTGGTAGAGTATATGATATAGGTTGAGCCTTAGAGGCTTGTTATTGTCGGTTCAACGTAATTGAGAGTTCTTGGGCGTTGTATCATTTCTAGCTAGGTCATGCGGGGACTAAACGAGGTGACATGATTCATTGTAGGGGTGAGAAAACGTCATGCCGGGTCGCACATGTACAAACGAGGTGGCGCGATCGTGTGAAACATGGTGGCAGATAAACCATGAACCGGTATCGGTAAATTGATTGCGTGAATGTGTTGAACTTACAGGTACCTATTTAAGTTGTGAGCTCTCACGTGACAACATGAGGAACACGAAGACCGAATGAGGTGGTGTGGTCTCATGTTGGCATAGTCAAGGTTTTATCCTTGTTACTTGTTGTTTGATCTTGCTTTACTAGATGTTATATGTAGAGTTTTTGTTATGATGTGTGGTGAATGTTGGGTGATGATTTCGAGGCTCCTATAGCTTCAGTCGCTGGATTTTCGTTGAAATGCTTACCCTTCTTCATGGATCCTACTTTGTTGAAATTACATATTGTCTTATCATGTATGGATAGAGACAAGTGTCCCATATCGCCAACCATTTCAGATATGCTGGGTCGGGGTGTCACACTGTTCATCTACAACCTCAAAAGTATAAGAATTCAAAATTTCAATTTAGAAACCTTCTTCAGATGTCATGCAAATACTTGTTACAGCATAATCACCATCTGAATATGGGGCCTATTTAAATGTATACATACGGTACAAAGGTAGGCAAAGTTAAATGGAAGAAGAATTACTCATGCCTTACTCTTTGTGACAACCGTGTATCCAAAAAGAGTGGGAGGTAAAACAGTGTCGTCACATTTTCAAACCTAAATTTTTTCTTGCTTTTTATTATGGGAAAATTGTCAAAATAGAACAAAAATTCAACATGATTGTCCTATAGTATAAAAGTACCATTTAGTTGTCTATTTAGTATAATTTTTTTCATAATCCCAAAAAATAACCCTTGATTATTCTAATTAAACATATTAAACTAATAGATTAAAATTAACTAAAACGTTTAAAAAGGGAAAACAAAATAAAACTTTTTAAAAAGTTTTAAATAAAAATAAAATTTGAAAACTTTATAAAATAAAAATAATTTACCAAAAAAATTAATAAAACATTAAATAAAAAATTATAAAAAACGTTTTTACAAATTTATTTTTATAAAAGTTTAAAACGTTTTTAAAACTTTAATTACAATAAAATTTGTAAGCTTTATAAAAATAAATATAAAACTTTTACAAAAGTTTTTAATAAAATCTTTAAACAACTTATACAAAATATTTTGCAATGATTTATTTTTATAAAAAGTTTAAAACGTTTGTAAACTTTTTAATTTTATCAAAATTTTTTTTTAATAAAAGTAAACTTTGTAAATTTTATGAAAATAAAAATAAAACTTTACAAAAAGTTTTTAGTAAATCTATTAAAATAAAAACGTTTACAAAGTCTTTTTTTTATAAAAAACGTTTATAAAAAAGTTTTTAGTAAAAAATCTATAAATAAAACTTTATAAAAACGTTTACAAGTCTTTTTTTATAAAAAGTTTAAAACGTTTGTAAATTTTTTAGTTTTTTATTAAACTTAAAAAAATAGAACAAGAGTTTGTGAAATCACAAGACAAACTATGAAAATTTATAGATTGATGAAGAAAAATGCAAAATCAATTTTTTTCACAAGTAAATCGACCATAACACGTTTTAGGAAGTTATAATATTTTTAGCAGATTTTTAGAATATTTCTTTAACTGACATTTCATTAATTTTTGCAAAAAAAATCAGGTATTCTTATCCGTAGAAAGCGTTTTCTAAAAGTTTAGAAGAATGATAAAAATCCTGAATGCACTTTCTACTATGAGTAGACATAAGAGTACAGTGTAGAAAACACATTCACGAAATTTTAGAATACTTTATAAAAGTAGAAGATGCATTCGGAAAGAATGTGGATACCTTTTACGATTAGAAGAATGCACATTCCTCTTATTTAGAAATTTAGTAAATACTAGAATAGGCTATCTAAAAAAAGTAGATAAACGTTTTATTTTTAGAAATCATTTTCTACTATACCATTTTTCGTAGAAGACGCATTCTATTTTTTAGTAGAACGTATTTAAAATTTTATTTATCAAGTTTTTGAACAAAAAAATTACCAGCTTGTGTATATGGGTGTTTTATTAATTGTTTATATTTTTAATGATTTTTTTTATTCACAAATTATTTATTTCATTAGTTTTCAGAAATTCAAAGAGTAAAAGAGAAAAAATGGATTAAAAAAAATTTTATACCAAAAGAACAATAACCTAGTTTTTTTTTTTTTTTTGGCAATTTTCCCCTTTTTATTATTTGGGTTGTGATTCTTGTACTAGAAGGAACAAAATGACTTGTGCTAGACCAAACGGTTTAAAGAGGTTTTTTTTTTTACATTTGGAGATCATGGAAATGATAGACTAATGGACCAAGAGAGAAAATATGCTCAACTGTGTTCGGGTGGTGAAAACTCATCCAAAGTTTTATAGGTGGATCGGCGAATGACCATCTGAAAAATTGAACAATCTGATCGATTTGGAAAAGCTGAACTAGAATGAACGAGTAGGAAGATCTGGACAGACCTGAAGCTTACCCAGAAGAACAGGAACCTAGAAGAGTGTAGGTAAAAGGTCAACCGCATGTTTGACCGACCACACAAACTAAAAAACGTTTTTTCTATCTTTCAAACTTCTAAGTTAAACTATTTATTTCCTTGTTTGTTTTTTTCACATTGTAAGAACTATATAATACTTTGTTAACCAAAACATAAACCAAACAACTTTGTTTCATTATCTTTTGGGAGTGATTCAGTACATTTTTTGTGAAAAACAATTGGCATTGGTGTGAGTGAAGCTAAAGCCAACCGTAGTATCATTGTGGATCTATGTGGAAATCGAAATTCGCACTGTCGATTTGATTAAGTAAAACGAAGGAAAGTTAAGTAAACCTAACTTTCCCTAAAGATCCGGATTCTCTGCGACAACCAACGACAAGTGATCAAATAAATGCGGAAAGGTTTTATTGAGATTTGGGACAGGACCTTAAGGAAGACTGCCTACGTACCCTTTCGAGGATCAAGTCGGACGTAGTTCAGTTGGAAGGGTTTGAACAAGAGATCGAACTGCCTGGCGGAGTTCGTCTAGTACGAGCGTTAGTCATAGAAACGGGCATGTCGAGAAAAATGCCTAGGGTTTCTATGTGCGGAACTCTAAGTAAAAGGATTGTTAGATCCTTCCGAGAGAGACAGGAGCCTGCGGACAAGATGAAAATAGAACGAGAGGCGGCCGGACGTTCTAGGTCCTACCTTGCTAGTCTACCGCCTAAATTCTAAGTTCTTAACCTAACAGGAGCTCTCTAGGTCTCCAATCTCGGATTTCTCTCTCTCTTAAATGATTTTCGCTCTCTCTTTCCTCCTCTCCCAAAGCTCCTTTATATACTCCTTCTTATGACGGTCTATTCTCCTTTTGGGCCGCAAAGCGGGCTTTTTCCATTTTCGTCGGCCTTCATGTTTATCCGGGAAACTTGACATTTATCTTCGGGAAACTTGACATTTATCCTTCTGGAAATTTAGCATTTATCTTGTTATGTGAAGATAAACGTAAATCGTCGTATCTATCTCAGACAATCGTAAGCGGACTGTCCGATCGCGTTTGGTCCCTTTCGGGCCGTTTCTAGGACTTCCGTTGTTTTCTACGATTTCTTCGGAAGATCTTCAATCCTTCGTAGAGTTGAGATGAGTGGTGTCTTAAGATAACCATCACTGTTTCGCACGAAGAATTTAAGATCTTCCTTCCCGTTGATATCTTACGAGTTTCCGAAGTGTTTCCGACGATCTTAGTTTGGAGTAAGAGCGGGAGTTTTGTACGCGGAATCTCAACGATTCGTTCCGCGAAAACTGGGAAAGACGCAAAGTACAGACTTCTGACGGCCGGGGCCTAGAACTTATGCACGGAAGCTTGTCATCCGACGACCCGAGCCAGCACGGGGCTAGCCGCCCGGCGGCCATGGCCAGCACGGGCGCTAGCCGCCGGCGGCCACGGCCAGCACGGGGCTAGCCGCCCGGCGGCCACGGCCAGCACGGGCGCTAGCCGCCGGCGGCCACGGCCAGCACGGGCGCTAGCCGCCGGCGGCCACGGCCAGCACGGGCGCTAGCCGCCGGCGGCCACGGCCAGCACGGGCGCTAGCCGCCGGCGGCCACGGCCAGCACGGGGGCTAGCCGCCCGGCGGCTACGGACCAGCACGTGCGTCTCGACGAGGGCTTCGATTTGATATGTTGATCGTTTTCTGGGTCCTCACGGTTTGAGAGAACGGGCTCTTTGAAGTTTCCCGGCGGCCAGGACCAGGATGGGGGCTAGCCGCCCGGCAGCCAGGACCAGCACGGGGGCTAGCCGGCGGCGGCCAGGACCAGCACGTGCGTCTCGACGAGGCTTTCGATTTGATATCTTGATCGTTCTCTGGGTCCTCACGGTTTGAGAGAACGGGCTCTTTGAAGTTTCAAGGCGGATTCCTTGTCGTTCGGCCTATCCAAACTTAGATCACTTCCCGTTTCTTCCGTATACTTTCGTATGGTCGTGTCACTCAGCTACGGACCTAAATGTCATCTCAGCTACGACTAAATCTGAGTTGGTTTTCTCGTAAAGTTTATCGTGTAAAACAAGAACGATCGACTTTAAACATAGGTTTTTTAAGCTGTACGACTTGTTTTGCTTTCGACGCTTGTTTTATGGAAAGTCCGCGCATGATAAATATTTTTAGCCGTTGATTTCGAGATAACCGTTTTTGACCCCAACAGTTAGCCCCCCCAGCCTGTAAGACGCGGAACGATCTTGCGGGCGGAAGATTATGAGTTGAAAATCGAAATTTTTGGCTAAGAGTATTTCATTGCGGAAATCCACATCACCTTTTGATTGGCGATCTCGAACGTGACGTCGGGAAGACCGTGAGTTCGTTGCTCAACTTCGACTCGATTCTTGCTGGTCTGAAATCCGTGTGCACCCTTGTCCTGCATTCGGAGGGTTCGGAGGACCAGGACCACGCAGTCAAGGATCGCGAAGCCGGCGCATATGAGACATGCAGCGGTGGTGCGACCAATGGAGGCGACGGTGAGACCGTTCCTACTTTGGGTGAGTTTTGAGGATGAAGGTGATGCTCCGGGGAGCGTCTAGGTTTATCAATCCCTTTAGAGATTTTTATTTTGATTGTGTTTCGGCCGTTAAGAGGCCATGATGTGTATTTGCGGGACTGGCTGTTGGTGGCTTCGAATCCCGGCCTTTTTCAGGGCATCTGTTGAACTCTGCGGCTCAATCTTTATAAAATATTAATGTTGCGTTTTCAGAACTTCTGTCTATCGAAGTTAGAGGGACAGGGTGTGAGTTGTCGTCTCATTCCTGCCTCCCTGATGATCACCGTATCCGTCGTTTGTACAAAGCGAGATTTTCCTGCGGTTTACGATTTACGCGAAAATTCGTGAAAACGTACAGACTTGAGTGAAGAGACAAGTTTTGGGATCTCGCGTCGTTGACGCTTTGCCTATGAGATGTTAAGATACCAGCAAGGCTGGGTTTAGGGCAAGACCTAGGTTTACTCTCAGACTGAGGCTGTGCGATGACAAAATCGGCTTTCGTTTTGCCTGTTTGTGATTTTAACCTGATTCGTACCGTTTTAAAATCCGCGAAGTGGTATCGGCTTATATGATTTGTCTGGGCACGAATCGAGCTACTTCCTTTACGAAGTGCTGAACCAAATTTGGATTTTTTGTATAGCGCGCTATGGGATCCTTGTCGGATGTAAAAGAGCCTACCCTTAGGTGGCTTGTCTGTTTAGGACGTTAGAGTTCGTTTGTTGTGATCAGCAACAACGATATGATGCCGTTTAGAAGGCGTATGAAGGTTTTAATCGAAAAACGAATGTTCAGGCACGAAGCGACGTCTCGCAGTGCTTTGAAGTTTGTTTTTCTTATGCCATAAAGGACTATGGGCTTTTAGAAATCGCGGAATGTTTCCGGGCGATAGTTTATGATTTATTTGGTGGATACTGGATCCATTGTTGAGGCCGTTTAGCGATTGGCGAGTTTGTTTGCGAAGAGTTTCGAAAATTCGGTTTCTGTGTTTGTAAAGAGTTTCGAAAATCCGGTTTCTTCAAAAAACGTGGGATTATACAAGCATACACATTTCAAATTTGTACGAGTTAATTTCCCTTGTGCCGCATTTCAAATGTTCGCGGGCTTGGAGATGTTTTGCGAATGTCCGTAGTCAGAAACTGTTGTTTCAGTTTGGACGTGCAAGTTATAAATTTTGATCGAGGAATTAGGACCAGGGGTCGCGTATATTTGACCCAGGGAGAAGTGTCTACCTTCGCTTTGCTTCGCGAAGTGTTGGCCTTCCGGGATTTTAAGGACGACTCGTATAACTCTTGGAGCTTTGTCACGAGTGTTTTCTTTTCATGCTTTGTTTACGGGGCGTATAGAACTTAATCAGTCGATGTTAAGTTCAAATTTTTTCCGTTAACCGTATGGCTGTTAGGACTGATTTTATTACGAGAAATTTATCGCATGATTTCCGCTTTTGGCTATGCGACAGAGTTGCTCGCGTAATGGTCACTTGGCGTTTTATGACAAATCGTGGATTATCGTTTGGCCCTTAAGTGATTGGAGCGGCGATCGTTCAGCTGTTTTTGTCTTGGCGTGAAGGCTGTGTTCAGCCGTTTAACCAAGGAGTTGGTAAACGATCAGACCGAGGTCCTTTCGCATTAAGGTCATATTGGTTCACGATTGTCCTTAATGGTGATGCCGAATTCAGGTCCGGACTTTATGGAAAGACGTAGTTGGCCGAGGGCCGAATAGAGTTCGTCGAGATAGACATGCCAATCATAGCGGAGTTTTCCAAGTTATGGGTGATGGCTTTTCGAAACGATTTTCCACTTTAGGTTTCAGTTATACGATAGATGCTTCGTATAAAGTTTCCTTTGGTCGCATGAAAATTGTTTCATTTTATCCGAGGAAATAAAGTTTAAGGAATCGACGAAGAACACGTTCGGATTCAGTTTTGGGTTATTTCCCGCTTGGACGTAATTTTCCGTATTGCGATGTCGTTTTGCATGAGACCGATCTTGGTTTTCCTTATGCTGTTTTTGGTAACATGTTTATACGAAAGTAATGGATGACCGGTTTCATGAAGATAGAAAATCGCAGATAGTCAAAGTAGTCTTGTTTTCCGTGGTTTACACGGGAAATGTTTCTGCTCTGATTTCGTTTTTTGGCGAAAGTTGCTTCGGGTTACTCATGGAGTTTTACCGAAGGTTATTCGTTAATTTTGTAGCTCACCGTCGTGCATTAGTCTCACGGAAGCGGAAAGAGTATGCCAAGGATGCGCGGCGATCGTTTCTCGGTTTTTCGAGAGATTAGATCGGTTTGCGCGTTCTGCCTAGACAGTCAAGGAACAATAGAACGAAACTGGAAGAAAATGCCTAAGACTTATCTTGCTAGACTATCCACCTAGGTTCTAAGTTCCCTAAATTTACGGCAGTTTACAAGACGTTCCCATTCCTTTCCTACGAAAAAATTAAAACCTTGATAAAATTTTCTAAGTCGGTCGTACTTAGTCTCATTGATTACTCGAGATTGCCTCATGTCTGTTCCTCTTTGTCTTCTACCGTTTCATTGTCAAAGGTCTTCGAAAAGTCTGATACTGAATCGAGAATCGATTTTTGATGAAACCTGAAGAACAGTGCAGAATCGTTGCAGAATCGTTGAAGCAAAGGGAGGAGAAGTAGGCGAAACTCGAAGAAGGCTAAGGTGGGTAGACAAGTGAAAACGATTGGCAAGATGTCACTTGAGTGGGGCTTCTTGTTTCGTCAAGCTATGAGCGAACTGGTCAGGTCAAGAAGCTTACGATCTTGTTATACTCACGAATGATGTTTCGTAAAATATTGCCGAGCTTTTATTTAACGAGAGTTAATCAAAATGTTGTCGAGTTAATTTTACGGATTGTTTCGTAAAATTAGTTTGGATATATTTGGGTCAATCTTTACGAGGATTGGCCGTGCTTGACGAATGTTTTGTTGCCCGGCGACCAGCGCAGCACGGGCGCGTTAGCCGCCCGGCGCCTAGAGGCAGCACGGCGTGCTAGCCGCCCGGCGCCTACGGACAGCACGGGCGTGCTAGCCGCCCGGCGCCTAGGGACAGCACGGGCGTGCTAGCCGCCCGGGACTGTGCTTCCTCGCGGGACCTGCCTGTTTTTTTCTAAAGGTTTCTCGGTCGACACTTAGTCCTCGAGGTTTAATTGTTTTTCCGAGACTTTTCGACATTGATTTCGTCTTGACCGATTTTGACCCCAACATTTGTTGGTGTTTGTGGATCTCGAAAGTCGCAAAAACACGGATTTCTGGCGACCCGGGAGCCTAGAACTTACGCACGAAGACTAGCCGCCCGACGACCCGAGCCAGCACGGGGCTAGCCGCCCGGCGACCACGGCCGCACGGGCGCTAGCCGCCGACGGCTACGGCCAGCACGGGGGCTAGCCGCCCGGCGGCCACGGCCAGCACGGGCGCTAGCCGCCGC
>NW_026618906.1:0-10414 GCF_000801105.2 Raphanus sativus
GAAATGGTGACTTCTGTTTTAATATATAAGATGTCTTTTTCTATTATTTGGAATAAACATTTATAACTTTTTACTATTATTTATTTTTTAATTTAAAGTTCATGCTATTATTAGTACTTCATTTAGGTTAACGTATTATTTGTTTTAGAACAAATAGTATTAGTAGTTATTTTAATACTTAGAAAATAATATATAGAAAATTATTTTTCAAACTTTTTATACTTATTAAAAAAATATTTATTTTAAAATATCTTGATGATTTATTTTTAATAAGAAAATTTCTATTTATATATTTATATATTAATTATTTTATTCAGAATTCATACTGCAATTTATATATCAAAAATGTTATCAGTCAAATTTTATTTTTATCGTAAACTTTTATTTTTACTGCATAGTTACCACATAAACTTACAGTTTTTACCACATAATTTTTACCGCAAGTTACATCGAACTATAAATCATAATGTAATTCAACTATAATACTACAGGCCTGTAAGAAGAAGCTTGGTGAGCTGGGAACACAAACACAATGTTGTATCCACATGACCATTGGATTGTATGATAGTGTTGTTTTATCATTTATGTTATTTTTATGTTAAAGAAAAAAATAATAAAAGGATTATGATCAACATGCTTGATGTGGTCCAAATCCAAAATAAAATCTCAGTACTGATTTGGAAATGAGATTTGACTTTGGCTAACAAATATTGGTCTACAAGCAGGTCCACATACTTATTAAACAGAGAATCCAAAGTATCATGCCTAGCCACTAAAAAGAAACAGAAGATAAAGCCGTGGGTAGGTATAAACTACTTCCAATTATATAGACAACATAATGTCAAAGATACTATAAATGTTACATTTTGCAATTTAATATTAAAGCCAATAAATAGACAGCCATACACCTGTTGATTTTGTATTAAATACAGAAAGACCCCATGAAAGAAAGATACGTTGCGTTACGTGATGGTGGGCATAAATAAAGGAAGACATTACCAACTCACTAAACCAACCAGTTTGAGAGGAAGGCAATGACTAGTTCCGATCAATCTCCTTCGCACAATGTCTTTGTCTACGGCAGTTTCCAAGAACCATCCGTCGTCAGTTTGATCCTCGAATGCAGTCCTGTCACCGTCTCCGCTCAGCTCCACGGCTTGTACGTCTTTCTTCCTCTTTTTTTTGCTCGGAGATTGATTAAAGGGAAATTGCAGGCCATGACCATAGCAAAATAACAAAAAAATTATATACCCATAAGAACTTTTGGCTATGATATTCTTTGTATAATATGTATAAAGACAAAAAATACTCTTTATTCTACTATTTCATTTTCACTATCACTTCTATCGTTCATCTTGTTTTTTTGAAATTTTTTTTTTCCAGAATTTATGTTTGATCTTTATTCTCTTTCTTTTGTCTCATGATCATTTATAAGCTTTACAAATTTTTTGGAAAGTGATAATTCGCATGTTGTGTAATTATCTGATCCAACAACTATGTTTGATCACGTTTCTTCATATATTTGTTTGGGTTTACAATTTTGATACTTCGATATATGTGGATTAAAAATAGAGGATGCGTAAGAATTAATGGAGAAGATAAACAGTAAATGTTGTGTTGTACTATTCCATTTGATAAATATAGAATAGTACAACACAATGTACTATTACATCATCTCCACTCCTCCTCCTCCTCATCATCTTCCTCCTCCTCTTTTTCCTCTTCCTCTTACATCATCTCCACTACTCCTCCTCCATGTGCACGCAACTCTCACAGAAGCTTTCCTTCGTGTTACATTTATGTTGACATTCTCAAGCTGTTATGTTAACTTTGACCCTCCCAATTGGTTAGATAATGTGGTTGTGTCGAGTATTCCATATTCAACCTATCATATTAACTTTGGTCCTCCCAATCGGTTAAATTGCTATAATTTTCTTCATAATCCCTATCCCCATATCATACGTCATATGTTCCATACTATTTTAAATTACAGTATAGTGTGATAAATTTATTTTCCTCTTCTTTTGTAATTTATATCTTCTTCTCTGTCTCTTAGTTCTTCTTACTCACTACTTGATCAGTTACACTGTTTTGTTTTCTAACATTGTTGCCACTCATCATCTCTCTCTAAAGAAATTTTAAAGAATTTCATATATACAAATTTTATGGGTGTGTCGAGTATTCCATACCACAATATGTATAGCATAGTCACATAATGAATAAAAGTTTAGGTTTAGGGTTTAGAGTTTAGGGTTTAGGATTAGGGTTTGGGTTTAGGGTATACGGTTTAGGTTTAGGGTATATGGTTTGGGTTTGGGTTTAGGGTTTATAGTTTAGGGTTTAGGTTTAGGGTATATGATTTGGGTTTAGAATTTTTAGATTTGGGTTTAGGGTATATGAATTTGTGTTTGTTTATCTGTCTTTGCCTATACTATATGGTTTGAGTTTAGGGTTTAGGGTTTTTCTCTCTCTCTCTCTCTCTCTCTCTCAATTTATCATACTATACTGTATTTTAAATTACAGTATAGTATGATACGTTTCTTTTTCTCTTCTTTTGCACTTTGTATCTCCTTCTCTGCCTTCTGATTCTTCTTACTCACTACTTGATCAGTTATATTGTTTTGTTTTCCAACACCGTCGCCACTCGTTAGCTCTCTCTCTAAAGAAATTTTAGAGAATTTCATATATACAAAGTTTGTGGGTATGTTGAGTTTTCCATACCATAATATGTATAACATAGTCATGTAATGGATAATGGTTTAAGTTTAGGGTTTAGGGTTTAGGATTAGGGTTTGGGTTTAGGGTTTGAGTTTAGGGTATATGGTCTGGGTATATGGTTTGGGTTTAGGGTTTTGGTTTGGGTTTAGGGTTCAGAATTTGGGTTTAGGGTTTATAGTTTAATGTTTGGGTTTAGGGTATATGGTTTGGGTTTAGGGTTTAGGTTTGGGTTTAGGGTTTAGGATTTGGGTTTAGGGTTTAGATTATATGGTTTGGGTTTAGGGTTTAGATTATATGGTTTGGGTTTAGGGTTTAGGTTTGGGTTTAATATTTAGGATTTCGGTTTAGGGTTTAGGGTTTATGTTCGGAATAATCTATTCTACATCTATGTTATATATAGAATAGTATATAGTTCGAGCGTTTGATAATACACAGACAAACACTTTTCCATGTATTGTTATATTCTTAATTGTCACAATCTTTAGACTATACTATATGTTATGTAGTATTGTATCACAAATTCA
The DNA here is from genome assembly GCF_000801105.2 of Raphanus sativus. Lineage (NCBI taxonomy): Eukaryota > Viridiplantae > Streptophyta > Magnoliopsida > Brassicales > Brassicaceae > Raphanus > Raphanus sativus. The sequence goes on from NW_026618906.1 coordinate 3,243, forward strand.
GTTTTAGAGCGTCAACATCAAACGCACGCGCCTAAAAGGAGATTTTGGTCAAGATTGTGTTCTAATTGTCCTATCTACGGTTTGTAACTGTAGAATGACTATATTCTTGAGTTTTTTCTCCCTTTTGTACATTTCACAAATTCTCCCTTGATTAAAACTGAATTTTTTTTTTTTTTGCAGTCATGTGTATAGGCTGAAAGGGCGTTTGCACGCATGTATCTCTCCTTCTGAGAACGGACTTATCAACGGAAAGGTTTTGGTTTCATCTCTCTTGTTTCTCTTGTTCTTATAAGGCTTCCATTTTTCTTCTGCCTTGTTTTATTCGTTTTATTATCTGAAGGGTTGTCAACATTGTTTTGTTGGTTTTTTTAAAAAAGGGTTTGATGGTTTGGTGCAGATACTAATTGGATTAACAGATGCTCAGCTAGAGAACTTAGATATGATTGAAGGAGATGACTACGTGAGGAAGACTGTTGAAGTTGTATTAACTGTGCGTGTTATTACTTCATATTATCGTCAGTTAATCTCATAAACATGAGATTGCTTAAATACTGAAGCTCTTATTTCACCAATTTAAATAGGACACTTCTGAGAAGATGAAAGTGGAAACCTATGTATGGGCTAACAAGGATGATCCTGATATGTATGGAGAATGGGATTTCGAGGTTTTAATTCATTCTCTCAACTTATCTCATACTAGATACATGATTAAGTCTTTTCTTTGCTTAATGGTTTTGGACCTTTGGCGCAAACACTTTATGTAAATACTTGATTTGGTACTAGGAATGGAAGAGGCTTCACATGGAGAAATTCATGGAAGCGGCCAAGAAATTTACGGAATGGAAGAAGAATCCGGATGGGCAATCAAGGGAGGAGTTTGAGAAATTTGTACATGAAGATCCTCATGTGGCCTGAAGAATCTATGTGCTTTTCTTTTGTTTCCCATCGACATGTGTGTTGAAATCACTCTCGTTATCTATATCTTCTACTGCAAGTAAGAGTTTTATGAGTGGAGAACAAAACAAACAAAGAAAAAAGTATATGTTGTATTGTTTGTGTAATTGAGTTAGTTAGTCGTATGCAGGTGTCTTTATCTTTTTTTTTGGATGAAATAAAAGGAAACAAAAATAAAAATATGTACTAGAACAGATTTGAACTTATCATTATTATTTTAGTAGTAATCCAGCGTGTATTTTACTTGCAGTCTGAATAAATTGGAAATAAAATCATCCAATCAAATACCTTTCGCAACTTTTGAGATCATGACTATGATAGGTCAACACAACGTTCCAACTATTTTGGCAAACCATTAAAACAGTCTATACAATACGGCAAGATGTTTGACTTTATTAGATTAATCTTTAAGTTTTTATATATTAATTTTCAAACTATCTTTTGTTAGATTGGTAACCCACCCGTATTAATTTATTAATTTATTTGCAAAAAACAAGGAAAAAGTGGAAAGAAATATTAATATAATCCTTGAGAATGTCTTTGAAAAGCATTGTGTTAATAATGCCAATCAGGTCTTAATCCTTAAAAAGTCAAATTACTTTGAAAATACAATAATTATGGAAGTGGTTAGTGCAGAGATGTTGTTCGTTTGGTAAGACTTGAGCAAAAAAATTTGGACAAATAACAAAGCTTCCAGGGTTTGAGTGCGGCTTATTGTCGCGTCTATTCATTCCATCAAAAACTGCAAGATGATTTTCTGTTCATATGCAGATTATGTTACAGAGTTGTTGATAATAATCCTGAGATTGATGACCGTTAACAAGAAAATTAAGTATCTAACACAAGTGTAACCTGAACATAATAATAAACAATAAACACATGTTTCGCCTAAGATTAGTTTCAAAAGAAAAATATTTCGCCTAATATTTAGAAGAAGCAAAGAGCCAGAGAGAAATTAAGCTGTTTCATCATCCTAAATAATGATCATTATTGTTGACCCAAAAAAATAATTATCATCATCATTTCGTGTCATGGGTATTTTAGTAATTACGTTCGTAATGGTTTATATAGATTTGCCGTTCTGTAACCGCTAATATCAAATTTGAAATATTTAGCACTGAGGGTAATATAGTAATTTCAATCAGCGATTGTAACCGTTCGTCTCTCTACCCGAAAGCTGAAGCAGACCTCTCGTCTTCATCCAACGGCTCTCTCGAATCTTCTCCGCTCTGATAAATTTACTTCCTTTATAAATGCTTTCATCTTTCCTCAGATTCTCCGATTTCGAATACGTAACTAGTTTGATCGGATTCCGATGGTTAGGACCATTGGCGAAGCCAGAAATTTTTTTCAAAGGGTGCACCAATAATAAAGTAAGAAATATTAAATAAATTATTAAAATATTAAAAACCAAATATTAAAAACAACATTATTGTATAAAAAATCTAACATTTTATAAAAGCATTCTTCTTTCACTCATGGCTTGAAATCGGATCAACACTTCTTCGTTTGCGACATCATCAAGCAATTCTTTTTCTATAAAACAAATGAGATAATCACTTAAAAGATCATCCCCCATTCGATTTCTTAGAGCTGTCTTTACTATCTTCATTGCAGAGAAGCATCTTTCAACACTTGCAGTAGCAACCGGCAAAGTCAAAACCAACTTCAAAAGCCTATAAACCAAAGGATGTGCAATATGCTTTTGCGTATCTACCATCAGAAGAGAAAGATCTCCAAGACTCTTCAGATTTTTAAATCGCTGATCATGCCGTACATTGTCGATAAAAATACCAAGTTGTTGCTCAAGAGATAAACAGTCCATAAAACTGAAGTCCTCTGGATAGAACTTAGCCAGCTTCACCAACTTTGACTTGTCGAATGCCCGAAAAGCACCAATAGGATTTAAGGAAGCCATACAAATAAGCAGCTCAGTGTTTACCTCAGTAAAACGATCGTTGAATTCCTGAAGTTGCAAATCCAAAGTTGCATTAAAGCAATTAACCTTATAGTGATGCAAATTAGTGATGTTGGTTTTTTTCCTTGGCCTCCGAGAATCGATAAAACCTTCTTCCATATCGAGCATCTGAGTATCATGTTTCTCACAAAAAGAAGAAACTGTCAACATTAGTGAATCCCATCCATCATCTCTTACTCTCTGTAACTCCCGCTTAGTAGATTCTACTAGTGACATAGCATTCAAAATGTCTTGATCTTTCCTTTGCAAAACCATAGATAGATTCTCACATATTCCCAAAATAAGTAACATCAGATGCATATAGAACACACAATCAAATGTCTGAACATATTTGAGAAGACCATATGCCTGGCATCTCTTAGAATCATCTGCGCCATCCTTTTCGATATACTCAAGAACTTTAATAATAGTAGAAAAAAACCCAACCAAACGCAACAACGTTTTATAATGAGAACCCCACCTTGTAGTTCCAGGCCTTCGAAAAGAAATTTCTTGATTCCGTCCTTTCCCAGTGTTAATGTCACCACTAGCAATTCCAGCATTTATCTCGGCTCGATAATTTTCCCGGACTTTATCTTTTCGTTTGCAAGAAGCTCCAACCACATTCAATAACATAGAAACCATATCAAAGAAATCAGAAACCTCAAATATCTTTTTCGCAACAGCCACTACAACCAACTGAAGTTGATGAGCAAAGCAATGAACATAATATGCAGAGCTGTTTTCTTTAGAAATCAATGATCGCAGGCCATTAAACTCTCCTTTCATATTACTAGCTCCGTCATAACCTTGTCCTCTCACTTTTTTCAAGCTCAGACCATACCTAGCAAACAACTCATCAATAGCATGCTTCAAAGATAAAGAAGAAGTCTCTTTCACATGGACAACTCCAACAAACCTTTCTTTGACTGCTCCTTTCTTATCAACAAATCGAAAAACAACAGCCATCTGTTCTTTGTCAGACACATCAGCAGATTCATCTACTAATAGACCAAACACTCCGTTGTCAATTTCTTCAATAACAGATTTCACTACTTCTTCTGCAAAAGCGTTTACAATATCCTTTTGAATCTCTGAAGAAACCATCTTGTTATTTCCTGGAGCATTCTCCAAAACAACTTTTTTTATAACATCATTGTGATCAGCTGTGTATTTCAGAAGTTCTAAAAAGTTTCCTTTGTTAGAAGACTCTTCTCCTTCTCTATGACCTCGAAAAGCTAATCCTTGTCGCAATAAGTATCTAGAAACATCAACAGAAGCATTTAATCTGATACGATACTCATTTTTCATCGCATTAGTCTTCTTGTACATAGCATGTACTATGGATTGACCTTGATTCATCAAATCATCACACTTCTTGACAGCATTATTGTGAGAACTGTTAAGTTCTCCTACATGGAAAGATAACCTATCAGGCTTATGCCAATTCGAGAACCCACCCCTCACAAATCCAGGATACGCATCATCTCTAAACAAGTAGCAACACAAACAATAAGCCTTTTCCTCCGATACACTGTACTCTAGCCAATTACCATACAGACCAAACCAAGCTGAATTAAATCGTCTCATTTTACCACCTATGAGTCTCTTTTCAAAGTTATGACCAAGTGGTTGACACGGACCTCTAAGAAGGTATTTGCGTCTTACCTCATCGACTTGATTTGCATTATAATCCTTGATATTTTTCCTTTTAGCAGGATCCCACGGCAAATCATCAGTATTATTAGATGGTAAAGTGTTATCAGACAGTGAAACTGATGCTTTTTTGTAGTACCGTTCCATTGATTAAGCTAAAAAACCAAAAAGTACATAACATAAATCAAAACGTATAGTATAGCAAAAGTATTATTTATAAAAATTATAAGCTATGTAAAACTTGCAAACTATCAACTGTAATCAAGAATAAAGCCTCTATCTATGATCTTGGACTTGTACGACTGGAACAAAAAATTCAGATGCTATTTAAATAATTACTAATCATAGACATTGACATTGCTGGAACAATTGAACAATTCAAAACATAATTGCACAAATATAAAGAATAGTTAATTAGTTACCAGTTTTGTATGGTATACAAGAGAAGAAAATTCTCTCAATTTGATTTGATGATTTGCACTTGCAGTTGCACGTTGAAGAAGAAGCTTGAGCGATTAAATTTTGTATTAAGCGTAGACATAATTTAGAATAGTTAGGGTTTAACAAAAACTGTAGAGAATATAATTGGGCTTTGGAGTTAATTGTAATCTGTAATGGGCTAAGTTATTTTTTTTTCATTAAGGCTTTGATGCAAGCAAATTTTAGTGGGTGCACAATTATAAATTCATGACAGTTAACACTATTTTTTTAAAAAATTGGGTGTGCACGTGCACCCTCACTCCACTGTGTAGCTTCGCCAATGGTTAGGACCGATCCGGTGGTGGAGATTTAGATCTGCACCATCCCTCTACATGGTGCTCCTCCGTCGTGGCGGTAGTAGCGATCTAACGCCTCCTGGAGTAACATGAACGATTCCGATTACGGTGAAAATCAGGTATAAACTCTCTTTTCCAAACACTTCTTTTCTGCAATTTTAGAACCATTGATGATAATGCGTGAATGCATACTAACGATTGCTAGTTCGTGCGTTCTGTTTTCTAACATCTTAGGGTTTCATAAAAAATAAAATGGATATAGGGATTTTTAATTTACTGTGAGGACGCTGTCTTTTAATCATTACGAGCAAAAAATATTTTAATTAATTATTATTGGAAAATTGGAGCATATAACCATGAAAAAATGTTAATTGGAAGAATAGCGTTTAACCTAACAAATGTATACACGGCATCTTATATATACTCCCTTTGTTCCAATTTATTTGATGTTTTAGGTTATTACACATATATTAAGAAAACACATATTTTTATGTAGTTTATCTTGGTAACATAAAAATACATTAAATAAAACTATTTTAACCAATAATAAAAAAGTACAGTATTTTATAATTGGTCATAAAATTCAAATCATATTAAATTCTACCTAGATTAGTGAGAACATCACATAAAATAGGACAAAATGAAAATCCTAAAACACCACTTAAAGTGGGACGGAGGGAGTATAATATTACTGTGATACCCTCTCCAATTTACCGGCTCACCTGCTAGAAAAATATATAAAAAATAATAACTTTTATTGCCTCAAGTAAATCGTGTCCTCTCCCATTCCACACAATCTCCATTCTCACTTTCTTCCTCCGTGGTTTCTACCTTTCGATACACTCCTGCATCTCAGTGAGCATCTCCGTCGTTCTCTCTTCCAATCATCTCGGTGGTTCTAATCATCTCGGTGAATCTCTATTGCTTTACCGTTCTTGTTCCACCTCAAACCGTCGATTGTTGTTAGATCTCTGGAACTACGGTAAATTCTCAGGTGTTTACCTTCGAACCTTTTCATATGTTGTTATTTTTCTTTTCTATTTGAGCTGTTGTCGGAATTAGTGTATTATAATTGATAAATCTACAACCTTGTTTCCATTGCATGTCCGATCTGATTTTTGCGGCGAATTTGGTCAATTGATTTAGGGTTTAGGTTTCCCCGATTTTTCTTATTCTTTGTTACATTGAATTGTGCATTTTAGCAGAGATACATAGTAAATAGTATAGTAATATAGTTTGATGTATGGAATAGCATATGCTATAGAACTTGTTTGCGTGGGATCTTTTATAAATATTCTATTTGAAATGGAATAGAAAAGACTATATGCGTAAACTATTCTATTTGAGATGAAATCAGTTGACAAACTATTCTACTTGAGATGGAATTGCATGATCTGTAACGAATGCGCTACCGTTCTTTATCATTGTAATGTTTGAAATATAAAAGTTCATGTTTATATAAAATACAATGGATTACTTTGTTATAACCATGATTCCCTCTTACTTTGTTCTTCAAGTTTGGCATGGACTAAATTGTGGTGAAATAGTTGACTTTCACCGACATGAAAATACAAAAGGTCTTACGCGAGGGAAGGAAACCGGAAGAGGGTTCAATCTTATTCGTTTTTGTTTCATGTTCTATTGATATGAGTTTTGTATTAGTATATATATATGCTTTACATTAGTGTGTGTATTTTACATTAGTGTGTGTATGTAATTTTGTAAAGAAAAATAATATATTGGACGTAAATGGAATAACATTGATTATGACATCAAATAAAACATAATACAATGTGATGTTGAATGGAATGATATTTATATAATGTTGT
>NW_026618907.1:0-10411 GCF_000801105.2 Raphanus sativus
GCGTAAAGATGTCTGTCTGGCTGATCACGTGTTTGCGTTTGGTAAACTGCTTACATGCAGCGTGGAGACCCTCCTCTCGACATGCAGGCCTTGGTTGGATCATTGATGATCTGGTGTCTTCTACATCCTATACAGCGACCTCTCTCTCTGTAGAGTCGCCCCTAATGGTGGAATCCTTGGCCGTAGTTGCGGCCATAACCTCTGCTCTCTCTCGTGGTCTTGACTCCATCACCATCTTCTCAGATTCACAAGTTCTGGTCAACACAATCAATAGAAAAGAGATGAAATTGGAGATCTTTAACACGCTCATAGACATTAACTATCTATCTACCTTATTTACTTCTCTTGCGTTTTGTTTTATTCCTAGAACCTCAAACTCTTCTGCAGACTCATTGGTAAAACATGCCTTATGGGCCTTGAACCCTTTTTAAATTTTAACTAATGAAATCAGTGATTGAACAAAAAAAAAAAAACTGCTTACATATTTCATCTTTTTGTTGAACATGAGAAAGAGAAAAGCAGAGTAAATACTGATACAGTTCATTATCAACACACCTTTACTAGGAGATCTCTTTCAATAATATCGTCTAATACAGTGTATTATCTTTTGTTATGCATAAACTTATTTATACAAAAGTTTTGGTTTAGTAGATAATTAGTACGTTGGCTTGAGCTTCATCAAAGATATACAAAGAAACTAAAGAAACTGGTTCTTTAGTAATAAAGAGAACCTTGCCACCAGTTCCCTCTTGAAACATCTTGTGAGTTCTGTCCATTAGCATCGTTTTCCTGGCTTCTTGGACCCTCGTTTTTAACCTGAATAATGGTTTCTTTGATCAGCCAAGTCCTTGTTTTTTTTTTGCTTTGGAAGTGATTTGCAAAATATACATAAGTTAACTAAGAAGACTCACTGTAGGGTAACTTTGGTTGGTGGTGGATCGAGGGTATACGTCTTGACCACCGTAGTAAAGAGAAGAGCTTAGATTGCATGGCTCAACTCTGTCTTGTACATTTGAAGATTCTCTACGTTGAGCTGTGTAAGAAAAACATATTCATTAGAAATCAAAGCCGTTCTTTGAGCATAAGTGAGAAAAGAAGAAGGAAGTTTTTTTTCTCACTGACCTTGTGAGCCATGTTTGGAGCTTTGACCATCTCTTGTAACGCCCTGAGAAATCAAATCAAGAAACCGAAGTTTAACCCTCAAGAATCATTCCGATTACCCAAGACACAAAACTGGAAGAAAAGGAAGGTAATATAACCTTGGAGGGATGAGGGAAAATGGAGGAGAAGATTCCAGAGGAAGAAGATGGCGGCGACGGATCTCTGGAGCCGAAGAGTTCGGTGGTTAAAGAAGAAGAAGTTGATGATGCAATTCGTCCTTTACCTTCCATTAATAATTGTCAAAGCTTACACTCTACTCACTTTGAAACAGATTATCTTTCTGATTCTTGCTATGCAAGAGAACTAGAATGAATAAGACAGTTGTGTGTGATTACAATAAGATCTCAATGGGGCTATATATACATAATGCTGCAAGGTGTTTGGTTAGGGAGATAGTGGAGCCATCATGACCATGATCATGAACAGTATGCATGAAGAAAAAAGTACCTTATTATGGTATGTTTTCTCTTTTTTTTTTTTGACAAATGTTTTCCCATTTTGATGCTGAAAAGACTTGCTTCTTTTCCTATTTCTCGTTATAAATTATTTCAATTTTATTTTCCTTGTTAGAGAAATTTAGAAGCTTCGCTCTCTTTTCTTCTTGCCACTGCTTTTTTTTTTAAGTTGTAACGATTTATTTTAGATTTTCGTCTAATGTTTGTTTGTTTGTTGTAAGCCTATTGACAAATTTGGATTCTTTATCTCTTCCGGATAAAGACACGAACAGTTAGATTCTTCAAAGACTTCAGTGTTCAATGTTTATCTTGTATTAACCAAAAGAGATATATTTTCCCAAAAAAACAAACAAAAGAGATCTCTTATAGAGGATAAGTCCGGCACCGGATCTGATGTCGGACCACTGGTATGTAGCCACGTGGCATTCCGAGGATAAGTTGCCGCCCCTTCTTGTTCACATTGGGCCAAAGTTGAAAAGAAAACAAAAGATGAATTTGAGCTTCTTTAAATCTCACGCATGTTGTTCATATATATGATCTGTTATATACTTAAATCTAAAATAGCTGCCATTTTGAAAAAATAAGTAGGAGAACAATAGAGTTATATATGACTTTGATATATATCGTTATATGTATATTAATTATTTATTTTTAAAAATAACATTTGATCAAAGAAGATGAGGTTCACAAAAATTATCCACTTCATGAAGTGTATTCGTTTTCTGCTTCTTTATTTTGAAGGCTCACTAATTAATCATTACTTCTCTAAAAATATAATGGAAAAATATTATTTTCGAAGAAAAAGATACAAACCCAACTCCCCAATGAAAAGTCCAGCCTACAACAGATATTTTTTGAATTTTCATACGAATGTATCCACATTTCGTGGTGTAATTTAGTTTTCACGGTGGGAGAATCGACTCCGAAATGTTTTGCATCCAAAACTCATCTATTATAACTGAATCACAAGACCTACTCTATAATGGAAAATATGTAGGAAGTTTTAAACTTTTTAAATTTCAATGTTCATTGGTAGATCACAAAGTCTGGTTGACAAAAAAAACCCATAAAGCTTATGACAGAACAAAACTTCGGATTTTTAAAATAAGAGATATAAATTAGTTGAATATAGTTTAAGAGCAATTTGGTAACCTTCCATAAAATTTGTTTTGTAGTATTTTTGAACTTAAAAAAGTTATGATAGTTCTGCAAAAACATAATAAATAATGTCTTATATGTAGATATTATTAAGTGATAAATGACACAAATATATATGAGTTAGAATACTTAAGATATATAAATCATGAAAAACAGGGAAAATAGTGTGAAAAAAGAATGATCTGGCTACTTTCTGAAAATATATAAATGGATGTCTTACTCGCAAAGTATCACACAAAGAAAGAAAAAATGTATCACGTGATGATGGGTACACGTTGTCTACACGTAGTTAGAAAGAGAGATTCGGTTCCGGAGAATAGTACTCATAACGATATCTCATCCCGTAAAATCAGGTTTCAAATGTCAGAGAAAACGGTTTATTAAATAATTATACAGACAACGGAAAAGAGATTTACAAGGGATTTTCAACATGGTACAAATAAATCTGATCAAGAATAGATCTTCATATGATGGTCAGATGATGTAGTTAGGCGTAAATCTTCATAAAGTAGATATTATTGTCGGTTGTCGAATTGTCTATGTAATCTTTCGTATAATTATAATATCATAATAAATCAGCGTTAAAAAAACGATATCTCATCTGTTACAAAAAAAAAAAAAACGATATCTCATCCTATGCTATAATTATCTCAGATTGGACACCAGAAATTCTAGCTGTCTTAACAAATTGACACACATATGGCGGTCCTTTTGCGAATATTTCAAAAGCATCATAAAATACCAATATTTATGGAAATATTACACATACATATATTTACTCAAATATTCGTACATTTGTCAATTTATACACTCGTAGAGTAAAAGCATGTAAAGACTAAGAACGGTTGTCAATTTATAGGGACCAGTGTTGAGCCATTTTGAGAGAATTATCCCTGGACCTTGTCAAACCAAATTGAGAGGTATGATGGTGTAGACCTTTGATTTGCAGAAGTCAATGCCGTTGAGTGATTGTCTTCCTTGTCTAGAGCATAAAGCTTTATCACATCTTCATTATAATCTATTTGTATAATAAATATTCGAGTTAGATATTGGATCGATGAAAGATACTAAAGTTTGATGCTTGATTGAGATTATTCATTAAGCGTTAAATATAGTACTATTTTTGTCAATAGGTTGAAGAAGATTTGAACAAAAAAGGTTGAAGAAGAAGAAGGAGACGTATCTTTTGTTTGGTAATAAAAGGAATGATATCTAAATGAATAGATTGGAAAATATTCTCTTAACTCTAATATGAAGATTTGTTTGACAACTTTATTGTGTATATTATACGCCGCCAATTGTTAAACATGTTTATTTCATTTTATTCGAGAACAAGAATTTGTCAAATACTCTTTTTATACCTTCCTAGCATCTTCGTTTGAGTTTTATGAGATTTTTGGGCACTGATAGTATTTAACTGATAATCTAATGATCTATATATAAGATAAGGTAGGTATTTGATAATTAATTAGCTGAAACTGTTAATTGGATTTGGAGCCAAATCATAAAAAATGAATTCACATGTAAGCGAATTCGAGCCGTATAATGTCTAAAAAATTTGGTGACCTAATTTTTGCTTAGCCTTATTCATCTCTGGTTATCAAGTTGTCTTTTATCCCAAATCAGGATTATTAATAAACGTTTCTGTGATAGAAAATAATAGACTGTAGACTGGAAATCTACAGTCTCTTGAGATCTTATATTCAAGATACTTTTTCTTCGAGTTTGTCACGGTAGTAAAAGGGTTTCTATCTTTGATCGAATAAAAGCTTATTATTTTATCTACAGTTATAGACTTTAGAGTCCAAGATGTGAGTTATTCATAAAAGAGAGTCTTTTGATCAGAAAAAAAAAGAGAATCTTTTGATCAGAAAAAAAAAGAGAGTCCAAGATGTGAGTTGTTTCATAAAAAGAGAGTCCAAGATGTGCGCGTATATATCGTATTTTATTAGAAAGATGATAAAACATTCGAGATTATCGCATAATATTTCAGATATTCGCATCGATTTAATAAAGGGAAATTACATTGGTTTCTTATAAAAAATTAATACAGTGTATGACTTTTTCGCTATGTATGCTTTCTTGAGATGATTCGAATATTTTCACAAACGGTTTATAATACAAATAATTAATTTTACTCATAAATCAGTACACCTGAATATATGTAAATTTGGTAAATTACAGTATCAGATTTATACACCTAAACCAATTTCAAAAAAAAAAAATTGTGTTACTAAAAAAATTTAAACCCAACATATACCAACAATGAAAAACTATCATAAACTAACAATATTGTGTGTTTTTAAACCAAAAAATTGTCTTTTGACCCAAAGAAAAAAAAACTAACAACATTGTGTTAAAAAAACTAACAGCATTAGATCACACAAAAATAACCCAAAAATAAACAATTGTTTTGTGACTTAGTTAAAACATACTCTAGCGACTCCTGATATTCGGAAGAAGGTTGTCATGATATATTTGGAAGAATCCCTTCAACTTCTACTCTCTCTGACTTCTATTCCAACGATTCATGGCTCCTTAGACCAGGAAGATCAGAACAGCAGGTACTCCGTGCTTTCCTATCAATGGTCAATCTAAACAGTGAGGAAGAAATGACCATTGTTGATAAACACAAACTACAAGTTTTAGTATTATACAGATTATCTTTTACAAGTTTCGGGTAACATGCCATTTAAGACCCAGACTAAAACAAAGCTATGGAAAATTACATAACAGCACAGATCAAATGCTATATGACTATCGTATAGCTAGTGATCAACGCTACAATATCTCTATTTATTATAGCTCATGAAAAAAACACTATATAGGGAGTCTATCATAGCTTAGGTTCTATATGGTAACGTTTTTCGTATGTTACTAATACTTATATTTTTTGTAGTGACCATGTAAAATCTTTTATGATTTAAATTTCATGTGTAGATTATTTTCACGTCTCTTGTCATCTGTGGAAAATGATAATGTGATTTGATATCAATCTTTTTTCTGAAGAGAGACGCAAACAGAACAATATCATGAATAAAAATAATTAAAATGAATAACGCTTAATGTCTGGATCATATTGATGAATATGTTAGAACTTCAGTGGTTCACTCTTTGTAAAATCATGGTGAATCCACTAAATTTTAGATGTTAGATTAAATTCGACTGCACTGGCCACGAGTTTTTTTGGTTGCTTTAAATTTCTTGTATAGATATAAAAGAACCAGGTAAAATCTGTTATGGTCGAAATTTCTTTTGTATATTATTTCATCTGAGAAGAATACTTAATTGATAGCACAACAACATACGTTTTGAGCATTACACTGGCCTCGGCCTGGCCCTGGTATAAGCTTCATTCTCTTACAAAATGCTGTGCAGCTTCTTTCCCCTCCGCCTTCACACGGAGCTACTGTGTAGCAATTATAATCACTCTCTATGCCAAAACCTATTGAATAATAATCATTACACTGATATACACATTCAAAAAAGTAATAAAGTTATCTAATAGTTTGGAAAGGATGAAAGTAAAGAGTTTAATAAGTCAGTACCAGAAGTTCTATCAGATGTTTTCTGGCAATGGACAAAAGATATGACACAGAGGATGGTAAGAACAAATGCAACCGAAAACTTATTGGTGGTAGCCATTATATGATGGGGTCTTCTTTTTGCTTACTATTTTTCTGTACTGAGGCTGATCAGATTTTATACATAACAAACATTCATAAAACAAAATATTTTTGGTCAAAGATTAAAATGGACAGAATCTTCCAATTTATTTCTTTAGATTAAGTTCAACCAGTTCAAAATATAACACAAATAGATAAAATAATAAGATATTTTTAAAATATAATTCTATATAAATATATGGTCTCGTTACAATTATAAATTAATATTTCATTTGTGTATACATTTTATATGGTACAAATAAATAAAACATTATATTGTTTATTTTATATGTATAAATAAATATCTTTATATTTTCTTAACACTTAATATATTTTGATGAGATTTAAGAAAATTATATCTAAAACCACATTTAAACTCGATGAAACATATTTTATATACACCAAATGATGTAACAAAACAAAATGAATAATAAACTTCAAAATGTTAATTAATGTATAGATATAAAAATCAAATATTTTTATTAATTTAGAAAAAAGTATTTTAAAATAAAAAATCTAAAAAGAATTTTTCAATAAATTAATAAATCTATAAATTAATAAATGAGGATAATATACAAATGATCCATCAATCCTCATCCTTTAAACCATCATGAGTTGTTTCATTATTTATATCATTATATGGTATTAATTAGAGTAGAAAGATTTGAACTTCTCGAATGTGACTCATCCGTGGATCCAATCACAAAATTTCACGTTTCAGATGTCTAATCTTGAATGCAAGGAAAGTGAATTAAACATCATATATGTATATGTGATGTGATAATCTTTGATCTATTGACTAGATTTTGAACGTGAATTAGATGCATTACTAATAATTTAACAGAACAAAGCCAATTATAACGAAGATGAAATCTATTAATTTTAGAGAAAATATGGAGTTTGTGTCAATGCTATGTCGCTAGGGATTGTCTCTGTAATTGGAAACTATAGCATTGGGTTCAGCTTGCAGAGCCCATTTTTTCAGCTTATCTATTGCTTGTTTGAGCTTCAAACAAGCAACCTTAGTTGTAAACAGTATTTTTTGTTTGAACTAATTTAATATTCTTTCAAAAAAAAATGATTCTTATGATGTCTGTGCGTTAGGGTGAAAAAGAAACTGATATGAAATTTTAGGGTTTTCTGTCAAACTTCACGAGTGATATGCGACGGGTCAACTTACTTGACAAATCCAACATCGAAAGGAAAATAAGAGGAACATGTCCTATGAGTAACACAAAAGTTGAATGATCTCATTCGATGTCCTAACTCGTAAGACATCAACAGAGTACAGAGCAATAATATTACATTATTACTAAAACATACAATGTCTTAAATCATAGCAATACTAATGATCTATGATGTCCGTAGTGACGATAACAGCTACGGTGATAATGATCGGAAGATACCAGCATAAATAACAATTGGGCTTCTTACACTATGAGTCCCATCAGACCAGATTAGACTTGCAGACGAAGGCATATTTGGGTCAAGACCCCGGCCAGAAACAGTCACCGTGAAAAACTGCTTTTCATTCACAGACTTCATATATAGAACACGAGGCGACACCACGACGTTTAGCTTGGCTCCGTGAGTTAAGACAACTTTTGATTTGTAAGTAGAGTTGGAGCCACCGACGTTAGTGACGGTTCTATTGAAAGTGACGGTGAAAGAGATATCAGATCCCGATAATTTAGCCGACATTGATGGATAGTTGAGATCTCTAGGTAAGATCTTTTCAGAGCAAGTGACGGCTTCCCCGGAGATGAGTCTCACGGTAGTCGCATTGTAGTTCATGCCACAGAGGAACGCCATGTAGTCTGCTTTGGTTATATCATAAACGAGTCCTGGATTAGTAGCAGCTATTGGATCTACATGGCCAGATCCATAAGCAAACTCGGTTGATGCATAATCAGCTTGTGAAGCATTCATCGACCAAGCTGCGAGATTGATTAAGAGAACTAAATAAGAACAGAGCATGAACAAAAAAACGGATGGTTTTCTTGCTACACAAGCAACTTTCTTGATTACTTAAAATCTAACTTTCATTACCTGTTGTCATAATGGCAGATTTAATCATGGAAGGAGACCATTCAGGATGAAACGTCTTGACGTAAGCGGCTACGCCTGCAACGTGTGGACAAGACATTGAAGTTCCTGATTCAACAGAGTATTTCACATGTGTGGTGTCGTCATAAAACGGTAATGCCTTAAGTGAATTTGCAGCCACAATCTCTAGTCCTGGTGCTGTTATATCCGGCTGCATTTTAATACACCACTGTCTCAGATAGTATAGAAAAGATTAATCTAACGTAACCAATAACTATATAGTATATATACCTTCAGAACATCAGCAACGATGATGTTTGGACCTCGAGAAGAAAATGAAAGAACTTTCGGAGCTGTCTGATTAAAGATTGTCTCACTTTTTAGAACAGTCGCTTCTGGAGAGCTAAAGAATCATAGCAGACCAAGAAAAAAAAAGAATAAGGAGAAGCATAAACTCAACAAAGCGCATAAATAACAGAGAGAAGATGACTATTTAATTACTTGGAAGAGTTAATGTAAGAGAGGAAAGATTCAAAATCATCTTCTTCTAAGCCAGATACAGGTAAACCCTCCATTTGAGCCCAGTCTGAACCATCTTTAACAATAGCTGCAACAGCTCCCTTGGTATAGGCTACGTAGGGGAAAGATATATTGCAGACCAAGATCTTTCCCTTCACCCGGGATGCGTCAAGACAATCTGGCGTGCAATCCCTGGAAGAAGAAGAAGAAGAACCAAAATTCAGCATCACCAATCACAAATTTAAAACTATTTCTAGGTCATACTCTATACACAAATGGTTTTTCTTGCGGAAGAAGTTACTCGGCGCATTTGACTTTGGAGGCAGAGAAAGCAGCAGATTTTCCGTACACCAGAGGGAACTTCTTTCCTTTAAGATCAAAAACATTCACTGATTTCCCCTGTTATTACAACATAACATAAATGATATTAGTGATTTAAAGGACAAACAGATACTATAATGACATAGATGAATGTGTTACTTGATACGTACGACAAGTGTTTTGCCATCGCCGAGAACCACTTTGGTGACAAACACACGGTTCGTTGTGCTGGCTGCAACGGTTAACATCCACGGCGCTACGCTCGTGACAGAGGCTATATTCGGACCAGTGTTCCCAGCCGCGTTCACAGTGAGTATCCCTCTGGACATAGCGTGAAAAGCTCCGATTGCGATCGGGTCTTCTTCCAACGGGTACACATCAATACTACCTACAGATATGGTGATGATGTCAACACCGTCCGCCATAGCGTCATCGAACGCAGACAGTAGTACATCGTCTCTACATTCTCCGGCGCAGACTCTGTAAGCGGCGATTCTAGAGGCTGGAACGGCGCCTCTCATCGTTCCATAGCCGAGCTCAAAGAAGCTGGCGTTCGGGACTGCGTTTCCAGCAGCGATAGATGCGGTGTGCGTACCGTGGCCGCTAGAGTCCCTAGCGTCTCCGGGTGAGTAGTGTCTTGCTCCAATCAGCTTGCTGCAAAGTGACTAATATATTAGTCTCTGCCCTAAAAAAGCAAACTTCATATTCAATCACTCAAGTCAAAGCTTCTAACTCACGTTACATATTTTTTTTTAATAAAAAATATACTTCTGAAATATCTATCTTATTAAAACAGAAACATTTTGTTGGACCTAACATTTATTTTGTAAATTTTTAAATTAAATACACCTTTATACTTTATAGTTAAACATACATTAAGTCACTAATGTTCATTTCTTTATACTACTATCCATGTTTCCAAACAATATACTTATTTCTTTATACTACTATCAATGTTTTCAAACAATATATTTTTTATACTACTATCAATGTTTCCAAATAATACAATAATTAATCTTAGTTATTTTATATCTATCATTTTCTCTTTAAAATTTTGTAGAAACGTCATAATTTCATAAATTGCAA
>NW_026618908.1:0-10410 GCF_000801105.2 Raphanus sativus
GAGAGAGAGAGAGAGAGAGAGAGAGAGAGAGAGTAAAGGCCAATCTGTCAAGAATCTGGCAGATGATATTGCTAAAGCTGATGCGAAAGGTATGGGAGCAAAGCTGAATTCGAAGGTTGTCTGGGATAAGGCTGATGGGGTGAAAAATAACTTGGATTCGGCATTTTGTAATGCCTATGCAACAAATGCTGATTTGGTCTCTGATTCTCCTGGTAAGGAACCACCACTCGGACGCGGTGGCAGGGGCAAAGGGGCAAGAAATAACATAGCGGCTGAGTTGAAGAAGAAGCAGAAGCAAGAAGAAAATGAGTTGAAGAGGAAGAAGAAGCAAGAAGAGACTGAGTTAAAGAAGAAGAAGAAGCAAGAAGAGTCTGAGTTAAGGAAGAAAAAAGCGGCTGAGTTAAAGAAGAAAAAGCAGCAAGAAGAGGCTGAGTTAAATAAGGAAAAGCAGCAAGAAGAGGCTGACTTAAAAAAGGCTATTCCTATATCAAAAAACAGTCGCAGTGGTACAATAAGAATACCCATTCCGACTAAGAAAAGTGAGGCGAAAACAGACGAACTGTTGCCGGAATCTGATGTGGAGGAAGATGAAAGGAAAATGTGTGGGAAAATAAAGGAGTATCGGCTGAAAGCTGTTCAATTATCTCCACAAGGGTCTCAAAGGAGTGAGGAATTTGGTCCTTCTGTACCATTTCCCCACATCGGAGACAATGTAACGACGTGCATGAGAAAGGGTTTTGAACCTTCACCTGCAATATATGATCCCCTAGGACCTGTTGATCCGACTAAAAGGGATAATCTTTTGGAACACCTAAAGCCACACGAGTAAGGACTTTTGCACCATTTCGTTGATTTTAGCTAATAAAAAGATTTTGCAGAGACTGAGTTGTGTTAAATTATCAGAGAAATTCTACATGGAGAAGCTCACGAGAATATTGAGTTCTACAGAATCCTCATCACTCCAAGACCTTGGCCCAACAAACAATATGGATGGCTGACTCAAAATGTAAGTATGCAGCTGAGTTATATTTACTTTACGGCTAAGTTATAAGTATGGTACAGCTGAGTTATATATTATATGTGCAGCATATTGCTGCGTATATTAGAGTCCTCATTCAAAGGTCCAAACAAGATCCCAGCCCATTCTGGTCCAAGTGCATTGCCTTTATAGACTCTTGGTTCCTTGGATTATGGGTTCACGATTATACGCACGTTCCTAGTCAGACCGGATATGGTCAAATTCAAAGGAAGTGGTTACGAGAGGTTAGTAAACGGTTTGATCCCCACCGACATTCAGACAAAGTTGCAGTGGTTTACAGAAGTAGATCACTTGTACATAGTGCTTAATACTGGCGGCGATCATTGGGTGGGGTTTCACGTGGATCTGCATAAAAGAGAAGATTGATTGCTATGATTCAATCGTTGGAGAGGTAACACCCGAAAGTGAGCTGAGAATGCTAAATTTCTTTAGGCCGCTTACTCTTATGATCCCTGAGATGCTGGATGTCCTTATTCCTGCTAATATCCGAGTCCCTACCAAGAAGGAGTTTGGATTCAGACGAAGAACAAGAGATATTGTTCCACAAAACGACCTGAGTCGACTGTGGAGTGTATGCATTGAAGTTCGTCGAGTGTCTAGCGCTTGGTGTAGCTTTTGATGGGATATCGGATGAAAATATTCAAGGTCTGAGAATGAAGATGGCAGCAGATGTCTTCGATGAAGGAAGTTGTAGTTTGGTAGGGTCGTTTGGCGATGAATGAAGATGAGTTTATCGTTTGTTTTGTATGACTCATGGCTAGATATTTTGTACTTGCCTTAAAGTTATGATTTGTTTATCGTAACTAAGCTACCTTGTTTAAATTACGCAGCCGTTACGTTAGATATAACTCAGCCAAACCTCAAACGATACCCTAAGATAGGAAAATATTTAATAAGTCAGCCGCATCATCTTCATAAAGCAGCCGTTAAGGTAGATAAAAGTCAGCCATACCTCAAACATACCCTGAATTAAAATAATTGATATGTTTATACTTCAAAATGTTATATTGAAAATCCAATTCTAAATTTGAAGTGAATATATAATCAACTGAACGTCTCTTTTTTATTGAATTTACGAGTTTAGGATCGATCATGATCTTGAGGTATATGTTGTCTTACAATTACTTGAAACCTTACATGTAGATATAGAGTGTGATCATAATACAACTCTCATAAAGTATACACAATGCATTTTAAGACTAAATTTATGTTATTTGTTATATTTATCACACCGTTATTCCAAATCCTAAACATAAATCCCTAAATAAACAAACCTAAACTCTAAATACTAAACCCTAAACCCTAAATCCCAAATAGTAAATCAGCCGTAATAGGTTATATAACTCGGCCGCCACGTTTGATAAATGTTGTCGTTTGGCGGGAAATAAGATAAATGAATTTTGAGAAATTTTAATTCCCGCCGTTTCACGTTCTATGTTTCTCTATATATAGTGCCATCTCTAATACCCTTTCTTACGCCTCTATCATTTTAAGGAACACTGGTTTCTTCAACTCGCTGTAAGGCCCGACATTTGTTCATATATATTAATATATAACAACGGTCTGTAATCTTTTGTATTAATATATAACACATGGGATCGAAGGCATCATTTGACAGTTTGGCATAATTTTAATCTTGTGGCCAGAAGTCTATTTCGCTGCCAGATGTGCCATTTGAGGTGGACTTGGTCGGAAGGAGGCGAGAAGCCAACTTGGATGCTAACCAGCGTTTGGCTTGATCTCTGCCACATGTTTGAAGAGTTTGATCCAGATAATTTTGGTTCCTGAAAGTCTTTTCGTGTCTGTATTTTGAACTTCATTATTTCTGTTTCTGAATATAATATCGGCCACATATTTTATATAAGTCAGCCATAAATTGTTTCAATAACTCAGCCGTAATTTTATTTTGAAACGCATTGTTTCTGTTTCTGAATGTTATGTCGGCCACATATCTAATATAATTAAGGTATAACTCAGCCATCATTTTATTTAAATAAGTCAGACATATCGTATTTAAATAACTCAGTCATCATTGTATTTAAATGACCCAGCTTCGATTTAATTTTAAGAGGCCGTATATGGGAAGTTCCATCATTATGCGCATGGGAAAATTTGGCTGCCATGATAATATCGAGACTCATTATTACGAGTTTTTATATATATGGCTGGCACGGATGCATATTTCATTTACAATATCGAGACACTGATATTATATTGTATTTTATATATTTAATAGTATTATATCTGTGATGTCGTATCTCTTCTTACAAAGTAAAACTATTTTTAGTTTCCAAGGACTTTGAAATCTATTTTAACAATGTCTTCCTCATCCTTCACCTCAGGAAATTATTACAGACGACGTAGGAATATAGAAAGAGGAACGCCGAAAGAGTGTTGGTGTGGTGCACCATCTGACATTTTTACATCTGGAAGCGAAACAAATCCAGGAAGATTGTACTATTGCTGTGAAAAAGGATATCATAAGGTTAGTTCTGGTTCTTATTTCCTATGTTCGGAAACGTAATACTTAAATCTGGTTACATTGGTGAAAACAGAGTCATTTATTCAAATGGGCGGATGAGTGCTTGGTGGAAGATGTTGAAGATATTAGGGCAGTGATAAATGGCATGAATAGAGACATCTCGGAGTTGCGAGTTAACGTTGCTCGGTTGGCGAATGGAGTAAAGACAAAATCTGAGAGAAAAGGAGGCGAATGTTTGAGTGAGGGTCGGTGTTTGAGGAATGTGGTTGTTTGTGTGGCTGGAATGGCGATACTTTGCTACTACTTCTCTGTTTAGTCATGTTTTGTCATCATAAGTCAGCTTTCGCGTGTTATGTAACTCAGCCTTTGTTAACTTTTAAGTTGTTTTAACTCAGTCGTATGTAAACAAAACTATGCGTTTATTAATATATAACTCAGCCGTTAAATCAAATTGATAAAAGCGAGAATGTTTTGTTACCTCTGGTAACTGAGACTTATCGTATCTATAACTAAGCCGCGTCGTAATTTGTAAGTCAGCCATACCACAAACTTACCCTAAAATTGAAAAATGTAAATATAACTCAGTCTAGTCAAGTAGTAACTCAACATGTTTGAGTATAACTCAGCCGTAACTCAATCATACTTTCAATTATCAAAGATGAAATGTTTATACTTTAAAATGTTATGTTTAAACTCCAATTATCAATTTCAAGTGAATATGTAATCAACTGAATGCAGTGTTTTGAAAACCGGATCGGACCGGCCGGTCGAACCGGTCCGACCGTGACTCGCTGAAGAAGCCGAGTCCGGTTCGGTTTAAGACCCGGATTTGAGAAAAACCGGTAAAACCGGCTAAAAACCGATAAAACCGGTGACCCGGGTTAATTTTAAAACCCGGTTCTTAAAAATTAACATATAATTATGTGTTTTCTAGTAATACTAGCTAAAATTTAATATTTAATAATTAATGTTCGACTATTATTATTTAATTGATTTTTTATTTTTTTAAGAAACAATGTAAAAAATATATTTTTGACTCTCATATACATATATACTATATTTATTTTGCTATATTTATAAATTTGAGATGTTAGTTGTAAAAATAAATAAATATAATAATTGTAACTGTAAATCATTTATTTTTTTCAATTCAGTTCACATAGTATTCACATATATATATAGTTAGATTTATGTTTGTTGTTTATTTTTAGTTAATTAAAAAAATAGAGAGTGTATTATGTGTAGATATATAATTATATATATTTATTTTTTTTATAAATAGAAAACCCGGTTCGACCGATTGAACCGGTCCAACCAGTCAACCAGTAACTACACCGAGTCGGTGTCCGGTCCGGTTTTCAAAACATTGACTGAATGTGTATACTCTATTGAATTAACGAGTTTAGAATTGATCATGATCTTGTTGTTGTATGTGTGTCTTACTATTATATAAAACCTTACATTTAGATATAAAGTGTAAGAAAAATTCTGTAAAGTGAAGTATATACAATGTAGTTTCAAACGAATTTGTGTTATTTATTATATTTCATGCAACATAAATCCAAATCCAAAACCTAGATCCTTATATAAACAACTCTATACCCTAAATAAGCAATTATACCCTAAAATAAAAGACTATATTTGTATACTTTAAAATGTTATATTCAAACTCCAATTATCAATTTCAAGTGAATATGTAATCAACTGAATGTGTATACTCTATTGAATTAACGAGTTTAGAATTGATCATGATCTTCTTGTATGTGTGTCTTACTATTACATAAAACCTTACATTTAGATATAAAGTGTAAGCAAAATTCTGTAAAGTGAAGTATATACAATGTAGTTTTAAACGAATTTGTGTTATTTATTATATTTCATGCAACATAAATCCAAATCCAAAACCTAAATCCTAAAAAGTTTACCCTAAACCCTAAACCTCATATAATAACTCAGCCGTTAATGTTTACTAACTTGGCCGTAAAGAGAATTTTAATAACGACGTCTCGTTTTATGGGCGGAAAAAAAAGAAGTTGCTTTCAACTGATTAGGGAAATTTTATCCCACGACCTCTGACGTTCTATATATAGACCCATTCATTCAGACAATTTTTCTCTCAACATTCAGTAACCTACAAATATGTCGATTGTCCCTGGTTGGTCATCACGACTTGACGGCAGTGTTAATGTCATTCTAAGTTCTGCAAATCGGGAGAACCTCCCCGTTCTAAATCCTGGCCAGGGTGTCTATATAGACAAAACCTCTGTACCATGGTTTAGATTTCTACATGATCTTTCGCAGGCGATCCCAGATATTCTTCGAGAAGGATGGGTTCATCAGTGACCGACATATCGGTCCATCCCCGCTCATTTTAAGGAACGATGGTTTCTTAAACTCGCTGTAAGCATCAATTATGTATTTATATTTCATTAAACAACAGCACTAAGATTTGTTTTTCATCTTCTGTTAGCGGAGAAACACATGGGATCGGAGGCACAATTTTCTGGTCCGGACATATTTTAATCTGATTGCCAGAACTATGTTTCGATCTCAAATGCGGTGGTTGAGGAGGTCTTGGGCGCATGGTGGCCAGAAGCCCGAGTGGATGCTAAAAAATGTTTGGCTTGCTCTTGTTGACATGTTTGAAGAGTTTGGGCCTGACAATTTCGGTTTTGGAATCTAGTTAGATCGTATCTCTTTATAAAATATTGTAATTCTCTTATATTTTGTCTTATAAAACTCGGCCACAACGTCTATTGTATCTCACCCACGACGATTAATATAACTCAGCCACAACTTTTTATCGTAATATAACTCTTTTACAACGTTTACTATAACTCAGCCACAACGTTTACTACAACTCAGCCGTCACATTTACCAATTGGACGTTTAATATAATTCAGCCAAAACGTTAAATAAAACTCAGCGACAACGTTTAATATAATTCAGCCATTTAGTATATTAGTAATTGGACGTTTCGTCTTTCTTGAGTAGACTGGGTTTGTCTACTCATTATGGCGCGTCAAGTGTGTGGAAAAATACGTCTTAAACCGCATATCGAGGCCTTTATAATATCGAGACAATATAGTTTTAAAAAATAATTTTGTATTTTCTAACCACAACTCAGCCGTCACGTTTACCAAAACTAAGCCATAACGTTAAATAAAACTCGGCGACAACGTTTAATATAATTCAGTCATTTAGTATATTAGTAATTGGACGTTTCGTCTTTCTTGAGTAGACTGGGTTTGTCTACTCATTATAGCGCGTCAAGTGTGTGGAAAAATACGTCTTAAACCGCATATCGAGGCCTTTATAATATCGAGACAATATACTTTTAAAAAATAATTTTGTTTTTTCTAACCACAACTCAGCCGTCACGTTTACCAAAACTAAGCCACAACGTTAAAAAAAAACTCGGCGACAACGTTTAATATAATTCAGCCATTTAGTATATTAGTAATTGGACGTTTCGTCTTTCTTGGGTAGACTGGGTATGTCTACTCATTATGGCGCGTCAAGTGTGTGGAAAAATACGTCTTAAACCGCATATCGAGGCCTTTATAATATCGAGACAATATACTTTTAAAAAATAATTTTGTTTTTTCTAACCACAACTCAGCCATCACGTTTACCAAAACTAAGCCATAACGTTAAAGAAAACTCGCCGACAAGGTTTAATATAATATAGCCATTTAGTATATTAGTAATTGGACGTTTCGTCTTTCTTGAGTAGACTGGGTTTGTCTACTCATTATGGCGCATATCGAGGCCTTCACAATATCGAGACAATATTTTATTATTTTAATAAAATATTTTTCATGTTAGAAGTAAATGGATGTCCGAAGTAAATATTACCGTTTATGTAATTATTACAAAGAAAATGTATTCTTCATCAAGCGTCTGTAACTATTTCGGGCGACGTATGAATGTTTTGTAATCATAACTCAGTCTTTACGTTTATTAACTCAGCCGTTTAACGTTTATTCTAACAAAGCCGTAACTTTTATTAATAACGCAGCCGTAATATTAAATAACTCAGCCGTTATATTTAAATAAATAAGCTGTAATGAAACAATAACTTATCTACAACGTGTATATATCACTCAGCCGTATCATGTTAACACTAATGCAGCCATAACTTAAACAATATCTCAGCCGTAACTCAGAATAACTTAAACAATAACTCAGTCGTAACATAGAATAAGTTAAACTTATCCATAATAAAGTTCTTCATTCGACGCAAGGAACAAAGCAAGAAACAAAGCAAAAAAAAAGATTCTGATACAATACATCTTCATCACTTCCTTGTGTCAGTAAACAAGCTAATCGGTTCAAAGTCACAGAAGAACAGCCCCACCTCTCTGATCCAGAAACAGCGGTTACACATGTTGTCATCCTTACTGTTATCAATGTGCCACAAGCAGATACATTGTCGCTTCACAAGACGAGTGCATTGACAGCTGTAGAACGACGGAACAGCATATGAGATGAATGCCGCCCTCTTTGCGCGGAACTCGTCAGCATGCCACAAACCCCATCCCCATTTCACAGATCGCACTTGTTCCCCGATCCTCACAACCGATTCCCTTGGAAAACGAGCAAAATAGGAGTCATCATTCCAAAAGATTTTCCGAGTCATTGCGTGTGCATACTCAGTACGCTCATATCCTGCATCCGCTGCCAACTTCATGAGAGCAAGTCCCACTTCTTGAAGGTTAATGTGTAGAAAAACTGTACACCCTGTATGTAAAGAGTGCTCGGATTTCTCTCAGCGAAGCAAGTTTTCAACAACTCTGGAGGCAAGATTCCCCAGGGAACGGATAACACATCGAAAAAATGGTATACCCTACGCCGCTCTGCTAACGCCTTCATCCACTTGCACGATGCTCTCAGGGAGTAGAGATTTTTGAAGGAGTTACCAGCCACACGTTCAAAAACTAGAGCTTGCATTTCTTCAGGCATTTCAAGAATGGGGAAATTTTCCATTTTTTCTGTAATGTAGAGATGTGAAACTGTTTTTAATAGAGAGTAATTGTGTGAAAATAAAGAGTTGTAATTTTTACTGTTAGATAAGACATCCGTATTTATCTGAAATCGAACGGGTGTATTTATCGCGACGTTTAGTTGTTCAAGCGGGAATTTTCCATAAGATTAATGAAACCATTAAATCAGCTGTAATGAAACGAAATTTTAGCAGAAACTCAGCTGTAACGTAATTTTCATAAGCGACGTTTCATTTTTCCAGCGGGAATTTTGAAAATGAAAATTCCATAAGATTGATGAACCCAAACCTCAGCCGCAACGAAATTCACCAGAAAACTCAGCTGTAACGTAATATTCATACGCGACATTTCGTTTTAAATCGGGAAAGTGCACTTATAAATAGTTCCCTTCTCTTGCACATCTTCGTACACCATTCTAAACACATCAAAATTATGCAGGTTGTTCCTGATTATTCATGGAGGTTAGAGAACAGTGTTAATGCGATACTAAGCTCTGCTAATCGGGAAAACCTCCTCGTTCTATACCCTGGTCCGTGTATCGTGCTTGACACAACCACCCTTACATGGTTTAGAATTTTAAGTGATCTCTCCTTGTTGATCCCGTCGATTCTAGCAGAAGGATGGGTTCATGAGTGGCCGACATATCGCGTCATTCCCGTTTATTTTAAGGAAAGTTGGTTTCTAAAACTCGCTGTAAGTACCGATATCGAATATGTGTTTATTCTGTCAACAAAAAACAACAACACTAATATGTGTAATCTCTTTTATAGCGCAAAAGCACGTGGAATCGAAGACATAATTTGACAGTTTGGACACATTTTAATCTGGTGGTCAGATCGCTGTTTCGTCTACAGATGCGTGAGTTGCAGAGGACCTGGGCGCATGGTGGCGACAAGCCGTCGTGGATGCTACCTAGAATTTGGCTTGCTCTCGTCGACATGTTTGAAGAGTTTGGTCCTGATAATTTTGGTTCTGTAAATTGATTCGTTGTCTGTATTCTTTTTTTTCTTAGTAAAAAACTCAGCTTTTAAGAATTTAATAACTCAGCTGTCATTAAAGAATTTAACTCAGGCGTATTGTTTGTTAACAATAACTCAGCCGGCTGTTTAACTCAATGCGAATCGAGACCATTATTATGCGTGTGAAAAAATCGGCTGCCATGTTAAAATCGAGACGCATTATAATGAATAAAAAATCCAATAAATTGCTGGCACGCATTCATCGAGTGATTATAATATCGAAAAATACTGTTTAATATATACTTTATTAATAAACAAGAAACAAAACCAAACGTCGCCGTTTCTATGATTTGGTAAATTTTAAAACATTTTTATCACACCGTCTCATCAACCAGTAACAGTGATTGATAAAACAATTACAAAAAAAAAACATTGTCGGAAACGGAGAAGGAACCGCAAGGATACGAAATCGCCGTCGACATTGTGTTTACTTCCTCTTCCTAAAAATAACTGTGACATCTCCGTTATCGTTATCATTCGTTTGTACAAAATCGTCTTCGCCGCATTCATATCTACAAGTTCGTCTTTTCGGTAGGATGTCGCGACGTTAAATATTGATTTGTGGTTTTGTTTCATCCGAGTTAGTACTGAGTTAGGGCTACATTTCGAGTGAGTTAGGGTGTAGTTGTGATTAGGTTATTGTTGTGTTGTGGCTGAGTTATTTTTATGTTGTAGCAGAGTTATTGTTATGTTTTCCATGATTTATTGTTATGCTGTGTCTGAGTTATTTTAATGTTGTGGCAGAGTTATTGTTATATTTTCCTTGAGTTATTGTTATATGTTGTGACTGAGTTATTGTTTGTTTATTTGTTCAGATGGATGTTTCTGATGTTAAATCACGGGGTTACCCTCCAAGACTTTATC
>NW_026618909.1:0-10409 GCF_000801105.2 Raphanus sativus
CATGATTCTTATCAAAACCCAGGATGAACCACGATCTAAGAAGCTTTATTTGGAACCACTAATCAGTGGAGAATAACCAGGAAGTTGTGAATAAAATCTCATAGGAGTTGTGAGTAAGAAGATATATCCCACTTTCCTATCCAGATGATTCCAGATTAGCCCTGTTCGGACATATGGCAATATCTTCATGATTCTTATCAAACCAGGATGAACCAATATGTAGAAGCTTGATTGGGAACCACTACTCAGTGGAGAATAACCAGGAAGTTGAATAAATCTCAATAGGAGTTGTGAGTAAGAAGATATCCCACTTTCTATCCAGATGATCCCAGATTAGCCTGTTCGGACATATGCCATTATCTTCCGATTATCAAACCAGGATGAACCACGATCTAAGAAGCTTTATTTGGAACCACTAATCAGTGGAGAATAACCAGGAAGTTGAATAAATCTCATAAGTGTTGTATAGCAAGAAGATAATCCCACCCTTCTATCCAGATGATTCCAGATTAGCCTGTTCGGACATATGGCCATATCTTCATAGATTCTTATCAAACCAGGATGAACCACGATCTAAGAAGCTTATTTGGAACCCACTAATCAGTGGAGAATAACCAGGAAGTTGAATAAATCTCATAAGGAGTTGTGAGTAAGAAGATATCCCACTTTCTATCCAGATGATTCCAGATTAGCCTGTTCGGACATATGGAATATCTTCATGATTCTTATCAAACCAGGATGAACCAAATATAAAAGAAGCTTGATTGGGAACCACTAATCAGTGGAGAATAACCAGGAAGTTGAATAAATCTCATAGGAGTTGTGAGTAAGAAGATATCCCACTTTCTATCCAGATGATTCCAGATTAGCCTGTTCGGACATATGCCATTATCTTCATGATTCTTATCAAACCAGGATGAACCACGATCTAAGAAGCTTTATTTGGAACCACTAATCAGTGGAGAATAACCAGGAAGTTGAATAAATCTCATAGGAGTTGTGAGTAAGAAGATATCCCACTTTCTATCCAGATGATTCCAGATTAGCCTGTTCGGACATATGGCAATATCTTCATGATTCTTATCAAACCAGGATGAACCACGATCTAAGAAGCTTTATTTGGAACCACTAATCAGTGGAGAATAACCAGGAAGTTGAATAAATCTCATAGGAGTTGTGAGTAAGAAGATATCCCACTTTCTATCCAGATGATTCCAGATTAGCCTGTTCGGACATATGGCAATATCTTCATGATTATCAAACCAGGATGAACCACGATCTAAGAAGCTTTATTTGGAACCACTAATCAGTGGAGAATAACCAGGAAGTTGAATAAATCTCATAGGTGTTGTGAGTAAGAAGATATCCCACTTTCTATCCAGATGATTCCAGATTAGCCTGTTCGGACATATGCCATATCTTCATGATTCTATCAAACCAGGATGAACCACGATCTAAGAAGCTTTATTTGGAACCACTAATCAGTGGAGAATAACCAGGAAGTTGAATAAATCTCATAGGAGTTGTGAGTAAGAAGATATCCCACTTTCTATCCAGATGATTCCAGATTAGCCTGTTCGGACATATGGCAATATCTTCATGATTCTTATCAAACCAGGATGAACCAATATCTAAGAAGCTTGATTGGGAACCACTAATCAGTGGAGAATAACCAGGAAGTTGAATAAATCTCATAGGAGTTGTGAGTAAGAAGATATCCCACTTTCTATCCAGATGATTCCAGATTAGCCTGTTCGGACATATGCCATTATCTTCATGATTCTTATCAAACCAGGATGAACACGATCTAAGAAGCTTTATTTGGAACCACTAATCAGTGGAGAATAACCAGGAAGTTGAATAAATCTCATAGGAGTTGTGAGTAAGAAGATATCCCACTTTCTATCCAGATGATTCCAGATTAGCCTGTTCGGACATATGGCAATATCTTCATGATTCTTATCAAACCAGGATGAACCACGATCTAAGAAGCTTTATTTGGAACCACTAATCAGTGGAGAATAACCAGGAAGTTGAATAAATCTCATAAGTGTTGTGAGTAAGAAGATATCCCACCTTCTATCCAGATGATTCCAGATTAGCCTGTTCGGACATATGCCATTATCTTCATGATTCTTATCAAACCAGGATGAACCACGATCTAAGAAGCTTTATTTGGAACCACTAATCAGTGGAGAATAACCAGGAAGTTGAATAAATCTCATAGGAGTTGTGAGTAAGAAGATATCCCACTTTCTATCCAGATGATTCCAGATTAGCCTGTTCGGACATATGGCAATATCTTCATGATTCTTATCAAACCAGGATGAACCACGATCAAAAGCTTTATTTGGAACCACTAATCAGTGGAGAATAACCAGGAGTTGAATAAATCTCATAAGTGTTGTGAGTAAGAAGATATCCCACTTTCTATCCAGATGATTCCAGATTAGCCTGTTCGGACATATGCCATTATCTTCATGATTCTTATCAAACCAGGATGAACCAATTATAAGAAGCTTGATTGGGAACCACTAATCAGTGGAGAATAACCAGGAAGTTGAATAAATCTCATAGGAGTTGTGAGTAAGAAGATATCCCACTTTCTATCCAGATGATTCCAGATTAGCCTGTTCGGACATATATGCAATATCTTCATGATTCTTATCAAACCAGGATGAACCAATTATAAGAAGCTTGATTGGGAACCACTAATCAGTGGAGAATAACCAGGAAGTTGAATAAAACTTAGGAAGTGAGTAAGAAGATATCCCACTTTCTATCCAGATGATTCCAGATAAGCCTGTTTGAACATATGGCTATCTTTCATGATTCTTATCAAACCAGGATGAACCACGATCTAGAAGCTTATTTGGAACCCACTAATCAGTGGAGAATAACCAGGAAGTTGAATAATCTCATAGGAGTTGTGAGTAAGAAGATATCCCACTTTCTATCCAGATGATTCCAGATTAGCCTATATGGCAAATCTTCATGATTCTTATCAAACCAGGATGAACCAATAATATAAGAAGCTTGATTGGGAACTGATGCTAGGAATTTCAAAGTTCCTAAAACAAATGTTGTAGGATAGTGATGAATGTCGAACCAGTTCTGAGGGACTCAAAGCAGTGAGAATGCAAGTATTTGCCTAATCTAAGTGCAGCCAGTGATTTGATGATTTCTAAACTAATGATTAAAGCTAATGCAAAGCAATAAAAATGATACTTTTAAGCTATTGGAAAGGAGAACTCATGGGTATAGGAACTTGACCTCGGGTGATCAGGATTCGAACTAAGGATGAACAATAAACGATCAAACAAACAACCTTAAGCCTAGACACAATTCTAAGCAAGCTCTATGTCTAGATGAATGCTCATTTGCTAACACATCTCAAACATCAAGTGTCCTTGGTTGAATAACATGCAAGCAATCAGTCACAACAGTCTATTAGCTATCTTAGCATCTTTAACAACAAATGTCTTTGGCAAAGTACACTAAAAGCCTAGGAGAGTTGACTCGGGCATTTCATCGAACACCTGTCGGGTGAGAAATGCCTAGAGATCACCCTTTGAGTGGCCTACTCAAATGATGTATTGAAATCACTCTACTAGCAAGGAGATGACATGATCTACACTAAAACATCATAGAACTAACCTAATCACCCTTAGTCTCCTAACCCATGAATTCAAAAGGTGATTACTCACTAATCTCCATGATTCCTCTTAAACCCATGATGGATTTCAGATTAATCATGTAGAGAAATAGATGAGAGATCACAAGAACAATAACAAACCAAGTCAAAAAGAGATTAATTTCTTGAGAGAGTTTGTGTTCTTCAATAGATCAAAGATTCTCTGCCCAAAAAGTGGCTACAACATACTTAAACATTAGGTTTTTCAGAGTAAAAACGTGCATAAGAAATTGCAAAAAGGTCCTTGAAAAATCATAAAATCGGGTAGCATAAAGGGGTGGAGCGACCAGGAGGGGTCGCTCCGGGTGGTCGCTGCGGGTTGGTCGAAGAAGACGAGCGGGCTGGGTGAGTCGCTGCGCCGAGGTCGCTCCAGGAGTGAAGTCACAGCGGCCAGCCAGGGTCGCTCCGGTCAGGTCGCTCCGGATGGATATGTCTCTAGTAAATTGGTCATAACTTCTTCGTTACATCTCCAAATGACTTGAAACCACTTCCATTAGAAAGCTAACTCAATTTCATGTGTCTCCACAAAATCTTAGCAACAGAAGATGTCTCGAAGGCCTCCATCCATGCTCATCTTTCACCCCCTTTTTGAGCACATTGCTTCCAAATGTCTCCAAGAACTCCATGTGGTGTTCCAATACCTGATAGAGACATATGTATGCCAAATGCAACCTAAACATGCCTAAATCCTAATCTATATGATGCAAATGCCTATGAATGAATGGTTAAAACAATGCAAATATGCAAGACATCAACTCCCCCACACTAGTCCTTTACTTGTCCTCAAGTGAACTTTCTGGGACTCATAGGGGAAGAGGTTTGAAAGTGGGAGCTCATAGCCAAGAGAAACACAAAAGCACTTGCTTCAACATAAGAATTCAGTACTAGCACACTCTCTCTTATTATCCTCTAGCTTCTCTAGGCCTGTCTCAACTCAACATTATGCATTCACACATTCAATTCAGCCAACTCTCACATTCATTAAGCAATACAACAAGTGAGCTCTATGCAAATGGTCAATTGGTCCAAGTCATTTGGGTAAGGGAAGGCTTTTTCGCTCTAGTGATCAAAGGTTTCATAACTCATTATCTTCAAGGTTTAACACTCAAAACAAGTAGCCTTGACATTGCACATAATATATCTAAGAAAGGGATCAACTAATGCATACAATGCTCAATCTTCATTGTTCTACCCTTTTTCAAACATACAAGTGACACAATTGAAATCCCAAGTTACACCCATCTCACATCTCTCACCCAAAAATCTCAAGAACACATCCACAAACTCTCAATCAAGGGAAATATTTAAACTTTTAAAACACAGCCTCTAAGCTCATTCTCACTTTGCTAGCCCCCTTTTTCTTTTTTTTTCTTTTTTTTTTCTTATTTTTATTTTTTTTTTATTTGGGGGCCAAGACTTTCACAACTTTGAGCTAGAGGTTTATACAATTCCCAATAAGACAATTAAGCACAAGAGTTCATTCATTCCCATTCAACTTTCAAGTTCAAACTTTACAACACTCACCCCCACCTATGGCTAGACAATAGCGTAAGCAATCTAGCAAGAATGAAGACTGAGCATTGTCGTTCCCAATACTCTCAAGATTATGCGCATGTAAGACTTTCCGAAAAAGGCCTCACTCAACAAACAATTAAGGCTTAAAAGGAGGAGAGGGTTTTAGGGAGTGGAATGCCACTAGAGATTGTCAAAAAGATCGGCATAAAAGATGTGACAACTCTAGTGTGAATATCCATGACTTAGCACACAAGGGACCATGAGCAAGAAATTAAGTTCATTCAGTTCGATTCAAAGTTGTAGTTGGCTTAAGAGATTGAGTTTCAGAGAGAGTTTTCAAGGCACAAAGCTTACAAGGTTTTCAAGAGAGGTGCATGAACTATACAAGGCTAGACAATGCTCCCTACAAGGCGTTTTAAATCAGCTCCCAATGCAAATGAATGCAACCTATATGCTTCTAGACTCAATCCTAAAGTATGCAAATGATACACTAAATGATTCTTTTTGTGTGTTTTCAAATTTTTTTTTTTTTTTTTTTAAATTTTTCTTTTTTTTTGGTTTTTCTATGCAAATAAGAATGTAAAATGTAATGCATGAGACTCAGAATCATCAAAGCAAACATGATCAAATACTTGGTACCTCCCCCACACTTAAATCACACAGTCTCTGTGTGAGGGAGACACCTAATGGAAAGGTAAAATGCAAAGAAAAACTGGGATAAACAAGGGTTGCAGGTTACCTGGAGTGGAGCGAGGTAGGGGACCCGCTGTGATGGGTCGCTCCAGGTTTGCTCGGAACAACGAGCGACCTGTGCTACCCGCTGAGGCTGGCCGCTCCGGCTCGGTGAGGTCACAGCGACCAGGTAGGGTCGCTGCGGGTGATGGCTTCTCAGCGACCAGGGAGACCCGCTCCAGTTAACCGCTGCCGAAGAAGACGAGCGATGGGGACATGTCGCTGCGGGTGCGTCGCTGCTGGTGATGTCTTCACAGCGACCTCCATGAGCCGCTGTGGGAGGTCGCTCCAGAATGAAGCGAGCGACGGGGATCAGCCGCTGCGCCAAGACCGCTCCGTGCTGATGGAGTCACAGCGACCAGGCAGAGCCGCTGTGACTGGTCGTTGGGCTCTGCTCGTCCTTGTGTCACTCCTTTTGCCTATTTTTACCTGCACACAACTTCATTTTCCCATTGCTTTATGCAGTAAGATGAAAATAAAAATACTAATGCAATATATACAAGGATACTCATGGGACTTCCTCCCAAGTGAGCTTGTTTTAAGTCTCTAGCTTGACTTTGCCTCCTTTGGATCAGGCTGGAGTAGGTGCAGAAAGTGGAGTTAACACCCCATCTTCCTCAGGTGGTAGCTCACCAAGGTGATCATCAGCAGGAGGGCCCATTTCTTCAATGATGAAGGCTTGTCCAAACACAGTGGGGTTCTTCATTTTCTCCTTGATGTCAAAGTGGAGGATGTTCGCCTTACCCAAATGGAGGTCAATCTTGCCTTCTTTCACATTCACAATAGCTCCTGCTGTAGCTAAGAATGGCCTTCCAAGAATCAATGGGTCTTGAGCCTCCTCACCCATTTCAAGCACCACAAAATCTGTAGGTATCTCATACCCTCCAATCTTCACAGGGAGGTTCTCTAGGATGCCCACAGGGTACTTCACTGAACGATCAGCTAACACCAGAGAGAGTCTACACTTCTTGTATTGAGTGAAGCCAAGCTTCTTTGCCACAGATAAAGGCATCAAGCTGACACTAGCTCCCAAATCGCAGAGACATTTCTCAAAAACCATAGGTCCAAGAGCACAAGGTAGTGTGAAGCATCCTGGATCCTCTAGCTTCTCTGGAGCATTAAGCCTCTGAATGATGGCATTGCACTCATGGCTCAGAACCATCATGCCCTCCATCTCCTTCTTCTTAGCAGTTACAGCATCTTTCAAGAACTTGCTGTATTGAGGAATCAGCATGAAAGCATCAATGATGGGCATTGTAACCTGAGCTTCACTCATCTGCTTCTCAAACAAAGCCTTGTACTTCTGTAGCAGCTGCTTCTTGAATCTACCAGGGAATGGAAGCTTGGGTTCATAGGGAGGAGGGACAGAAGAGCTCTCACCTGCTGGAGCAGCAGATTCACCATCTTTTGTTGTCTTCTTCTCTTCTCCAACCTTTCCTTTACCCTTATCTTTCTCAATCTTCTCCAAGATCTCATCATCTGTCTTCTCATCAACAATGACCACTTCATCATCTAGATTGATGGCTATCTCCTCACCTTGTTTCTCAGCATCCTTGGTGAGGGTTCTAGGAGGTAACTGCTTACCACTCCTGAGTGTGACAGCTTTTGCGTCCTTGGGATTTTGATCAGATTTTCCAGGTAGAGATCCTGGCTGACGATTCTGGTGGGTGCTCATGGAAGCAAACTGATTCTCCAAATTCTTGACAGAAGAAGCAAGGTGGGAGAATTTGTTGTTGAGCTCATTGTAGCTCCCATCAATCTTGGAGTGAAGGTTCTTCAGCTCATAGCCCACATGCTTCTCACTTCTAGTCTGAGACTCCAAGATCTGTTTCAGTAATGCATCAGTGCTGCTCTCTTGAGGGGCAGAAGAGCTAGGAGAGGGGCTTTGCTGAGGCTGATAGTTGCTCTGCTGGTTGTTTCTTGGCTGATAACCACTCTGCTGGTTGTTGGAATAGGGCTTCTGTTGGTAGTTGTTGTACTGAAAGTTGGGTTCCTTCTTGTACCAGCTACCATTGCTGTTGATGAAACACAATTCTTCTTGCCCTTCCAAACCATCAACCTCATTGACAGTAGGAGGTATCTCCTGTTGTGGGTTACCAACAAAGTTCACCTGCGCTTGTGTGGCCTTATCAGCAATGAGTGTGTCAATCTTCTCCTGAAGAGCTTTGATCTCATTCCTTGTGTGCTTGTCATCACCTCTACTGCTTCTGTCATGGTCTCCACTGTAGACTGCATCACTCTTAACCATGTTGTCAACCAGAGCCTCTGCTTCTTCCTCAGTTCTCCCCAAAAAGAACCCATTGCTAGCTGTATCCAGTCTGGCTCTATACTTAGGAAGAGCACCTCTGTAGAATGTGCTCAGCAAGCTCTCCTTGGAAAAACCATGGTGTGGGCACTGAGCTTGGTAACCATTGAATCTCTCCCAAGCTTCACTGAATCCTTCCAAGTTCTTCTGTTGGAAGCTGGAGATCTCGTTCCTCAACTTAGCAGTTCTTGAGGTGGAGAAGAATTTCTCCAAGAATGCCTTTTTGCAGTCTTCCCAAGTGGTGATGGAGTCACTTGGTAGAGACTTCTCCCACTGACGTGCCTTATCCCCCAAAGAGAAGGGGAATAGCTTGAGCTTTAAAGCATCCTCTGACACACCATTAGTCTTTGACATACCACAGTAGCTGTCAAACTTATCCAAGTGATCAAATGGGTCCTCCACAGCCAGACCATGATACTTGTTGTTCTCTATGCAGTTGAGCAGTCCTGACTTGATCTCAAAGTTGTTAGCAGCCACAGCTGGTGCTCGAATTCCAAGTCTAGGACCATGGATGTTG
The DNA here is from genome assembly GCF_000801105.2 of Raphanus sativus. NCBI lineage: Eukaryota > Viridiplantae > Streptophyta > Magnoliopsida > Brassicales > Brassicaceae > Raphanus > Raphanus sativus. The sequence continues at coordinate 8,764 of NW_026618909.1, forward strand.
GGGCGGTCATAAGTGCCAATGGGGCGAGCTGGTCGCTGTTGAGGTCCATTGGGGTTCTGAGGATTTTGTTGTTCTTCCATTGCAGCTTCCAGTGGCTGCAGTTGAGCTTGTTGCTCTTCTTCTCTTCTTTTTCTAGCACACTCTCTCTCTAAAGCTCTGATGTCTGTGGCTCTTGGAACAAGGTTTGATGTACCCTTGCTCCTCAAGTTCATACACCTGAAAATCACAAAGAGGTGAAGAAGAGAATCAGTAACTTAAAAAAATAAAAATGACTTAGTCTCAAGCAAATGACTAAATCTCAATGTTCAAATCAAACTCAGAATTTGGCAACGGCGCCAATTTGATGCTAGGAATTTCAAAGTTCCTAAAACAAATGTTGTAGGATAGTGATGAATGTCGAACCAGTTCTGAGGGACTCAAAGCAGTGAGAATGCAAGTATTTGCCTAATCTAAGTGCAGCCAGTGATTTGATGATTTCTAAACTAATGATTAAAGCTAATGCAAAGCAATAAAAATGATACTTTTAAGCTATTGGAAAGGAGAACTCATGGGTATAGGAACTTGACCTCGGGTGATCAGGATTCGAACTAAGGATGAACAATAAACGATCAAACAAACAACCTTAAGCCTAGACACAATTCTAAGCAAGCTCTATGTCTAGATGAATGCTCATTTGCTAACACATCTCAAACATCAAGTGTCCTTGGTTGAATAACATGCAAGCAATCAGTCACAACAGGTCTATTAGCTATCTTAGCATCTTTAACAACAAATGTCTTCGGCAAAGTACACTAAAAGCCTAGGAGAGTTGACTCGGGCATTTCATCGAACACCTGTCGGGTGAGAAATGCCTAGAGATCACCCTTTGAGTGGCCTACTCAAATGATGTATTGAAATCACTCTACTAGCAAGGAGATGACATGATCTACACTAAAACATCATAGAACTAACCTAATCACCCTTAGTCTCCTAACCCATGAATTCAAAAGGTGATTACTCACTAATCTCCATGATTCCTCTTAAACCCATGATGGATTTCAGATTAATCATGTAGAGAAATAGATGAGAGATCACAAGAACAATAACAAACCAAGTCAAAAAGAGATTAATTTCTTGAGAGAGTTTGTGTTCTTCAATAGATCAAAGATTCCCTGCCCAAAAAGTGGCTACAACATACTTAAACATTAGGTTTTTCAGAGTAAAAACGTGCATAAGAAATTGCAAAAAGGTCCTTGAAAAATCATAAAATCGGGTAGCATAAAGGGGTGGAGCGACCAGGAGGGGTCGCTCCGGGTGGTCGCTGCGGGTTGGTCGAAGAAGACGAGCGGGCTGGGTGAGTCGCTGCGCCGAGGTCGCTCCAGGAGTGAAGTCACAGCGGCCAGCCAGGGTCGCTCCGGTCAGGTCGCTCCGGATGGATATGTCTCTAGTAAATTGGTCATAACTTCTTCGTTACATCTCCAAATGACTTGAAACCACTTCCATTAGAAAGCTAACTCAATTTCATGTGTCTCCACAAAATCTTAGCAACAGAAGATGTCTCGAAGGCCTCCATCCATGCTCATCTTTCACCCCCTTTTTGAGCACATTGCTTCCAAATGTCTCCAAGAACTCCATGTGGTGTTCCAATACCTGATAGAGACATATGT
>NW_026618910.1:0-10403 GCF_000801105.2 Raphanus sativus
CATCTCGCAGCACTAAGGGAGAGACAGCAGCTGCAGGCTCTCGTGAGAAGCAAATGGCTCGACCTCCCCATCAGCTCAAAGGATGAGAAAGCACCTGAGGAGCAGCTTATCAATGTCTTGGAGCCTCCTCAATTGGCAAAACAAGTTTATTCCTCCCCCGATCATGTGAGGGAAAGACCTTTCAGACTTACATCCAGAGAAATCTTCTGGTGACTCGAAATTGAAAGGGAAAGTGGGAGATGCGGTTGAATCCTCTGAGTCGGTGAGCTCTGCACAGAAAAGCCTGAAGTTTGCAGAGGCAATCAAGCGTTCCCCACCAAAAGCCTTATTACCTGAGAACAATGATGGGATTAAAAAGAAGAGCTGGTATGAATTAACAGTGGAGGAAACAGCAAAACGTGATAAGACAGAGCAAGATACTGCTCACCAGGAAGCTATTGAGAAGAATAGTGAAGTGGAGGACCCCCATGCGGAGATGCGGAGAAGATTTGGAAGAAGAAGATTGGATGACTGATGGTGATAATTTTAATGTTGATGATGACGACCTTATGGAAGAAGATGAGCTACTCTACTATGAGAACCAGAAGATAGAAGAAATCGCATCTCTGACGGATCTGGGTGATCCGGTGCAGCAATAGGAAGAAGTCCCCGAACAGTAGGATAGTCTTGATAATCTGAAGGTGGGGGCTTCACTGACCGATATACCGGGGTCCAACTCTGAGCGAGGCCACAATCAAGCTTCTCCTCACTCAACTCTGCGATCACCGTTCCAGAAATAGAGAGGGTCTCCTAATCCTAACGCGGTGGACTTGTCTCTGAGGAAGAGGAACTTACTCATGGGCCGGGCTTCACCAAAACTTAAGGAAATCAAAGTTGCAAAAGATGGACAGTCACTGGGCCAGAAATCAACAAATGGGCTCGTAATTAAGCAGCAGGGCATAGATAAAGAGGAGATTATTCACAAGAACAAAACCAAAGCTACAAAGGTGGGAAGCAAGCCACCCAAGATCCCCAAATGAATACAATTGCATGGAATTGTCAAGGTGTGGGTGCCAATTTCACAAAGGAGCACCTCACTGAACTCTATCACTGCTTTTTCGCCTAGATTTCTTTTTCTTTCGGAAACTAAAAACAATCGGAATGTCTTGCAAGATGTGCAAGTTTCTTTTGGATTTGATCATGTTTGTACTGTTGATCCGGTTGGTCGGAGCGGAGGTTTAGCACTTTTTTAAATGGATGATCCATCGGTTACTATTTTATATGCGGATAATCATATGATTGATATTCAAACCAGGTTGGAAGGACATGAGATTTTTATGACCTTCGTGTATGGACACCCTGTGGTTAGACATCGAGACCATGTTTGGGAACGATTGTCACGCATGAGTACAACACGAAATAGAGCTTGGTTTATGATTGGATATTTTAATGAAATTACCGGAAATCATGAGAAGAGGGGAGGAAGACGCCGCCCGGAGAACTCATTTCTCCCTTTTCGCAATATGTTAGAAAATTGTGGGATGCTCAATTTTCCTTATAAAGGAAATTCTTTCTCGTGGGTGGGAAGGAGACAAACCGGAAAAGTAAAGTGTAAACTTGATAGAGTAGTGGCAAATGAAGAATAGCATGCCATATTTAATCATTCTGTTGTAGAATTTCTACAATTATGGGGATCCGATCATAGACCGGTTTTAGCAAGGATACAATCTTCTGTCAGAAGAACCAAGAAGAACTTCAGATTTGACAAGAGATGGATCGGTAAACCGGGTTTTAAAGAAGCGGTTTTATCGGGATGGGGACATTTTGATGAAGCTCCTATGAGGAATTTTCATCAAAAAGTTACCTCATGCCGAAATAAGATTAGTCTTTGGAAAAAACAAAACCCGTCAAATTCAGCTATCTTAATTAAAGAACTGAAGCGCAAGATCGACCTGGTTCAAGACGATGAGAACTCCACAACCGCAGAACTGGAGGAGCTGAGAAGACAGTTGACCGTTGCCTTTAGAGAAGAAAATTCTTTTTGGGAGTAGAAAAGCAGAAACCAGTGGCACCGACACGGAGACAGAAACACAAAGTTCGATCATGCGATTACAAATCAGAGAAGAGCCCAAAATCGGATCATTAGCATAAAAGATAAACATGGGAAGCTGGTTGAGAGTGAAATTGAAGTAGAGAATGTGGCTGTTCAATACTTTTGAGATCTCTTCTCTACCTCTATACCGACAGAGATAGATGCCTCTCTTCGTTTTATCTCCGGAAAAGTATCTCAGTCCGACAATAGGTACTTTTAAAAGAACCGTCGGAACAGGAGATTAAGAAAGCAGTTTTTGATATTAATCCGGATAAAGCACCCGGTCCGGATGGCATGAATAGTAAACTTTTTCAGAGGTTTTGGCGGGAGATGGGCCGAGATATCATTAAACTTGTGAAGGATTTTTTCACCATTGGCAGCTTTGACCCGCTATTAAACCAGATGAATATTTGCCTTATCCCAAAAAAGAAGAAACCACGAGATATGACGGAGTTCAGACCGATTAGCCTTTGCAATGTTAGCTACAAGATTATATCTAAGCTACTATGAAAAAGACTTAAGAGGATTCTTCCGCGACTGATCTCAGAGACACAATCGGCTTTTGTAGCAAGACGACTAATCACTGATAACATCCTTATAGCACAAGAGAGCTTCCACGCACTGAGGACTAACAAGAGATGTAGAGAAGATTTTATGGCTATGAAAACAGATATGAGCAAAGCATATGATAGAGTGGAATGGAGCTTCATAGCAGCCTTGATGATAAAGATGGGCTTTGATGAAAGATTAGTTGACCTTATTATGTGTTGTGTCACATCGGTCTCATATCAAGTCTTAGTCAACGGACAACCAAGAGGACAAATCTACCCAAAGAGAGGCCTGAGACAAGGAGACCCTTTGTCACCCTTTTTGTTCATCCTATGCACGGAGGCATTGATTTTACTGCTTCACGGAGCAGAACTAGAGAAGAAAATTGTTGGACTCCGCGTTGCGGGAGCAAGCCCGAGGATATCACATCTGCTCTTCGCAGATGATAGTCTTTTTTCTGCAAGGCCAATGCAAGGAGATCATAGACATCCTAGATATTTATGGAAAGGCATCTGGACAGAGAATAAACACGTCTAAGTCATCTATGTTCTTTGGCAACCGGGTGGAGGTGGCTTTGAAGAAAGATATAAAAGAGGTCCTAGGTTTTAACTCAGAAGGTGGCATGGGAATGTACCTCGGGTTACCTGAACAAATTTGCGGCTCGAAGATGAAAGTGTTTTCCTTTGTACAAGATCGACTTAATGGACGGGTCAATAATTGGTCATCGAGACTCCTCTCTAAAGGAGGAAAAGAAGTTCAGATAAAAGCAGTGGCTCAAGCGTCCTCGACATATGTCATGTCAAGCTATTTGCTCCCGCAAGGCATAACCGATAAACTTAAGAGCACTACATCTAATTTCTGGTGGAGTTCAAAACAAAACAGCAGAGGTCTACATTGGATAGCATGGGATGAGATCTGTACTCCCAAAGATTTGGGAGGACTAGGTTTTCGAGATTTCCATGATTTCAATATAGCACTTCTTGCAAAACAACTATGGCGGCTGATACACTATCCCGATTCTCTATTGGCGCGTGTTCTAAAAGGGAGATACTATAACAACTCTCCCTTGGACGATCGACGGACATACTCGCCTTCGTATGGTTGGCGCAGTATCATGGCAGCAAAACCTCTGCTCACTTCGGGCATGAGAAGGATAATTAGAACAGGACGAGAAACGAGGGTATGGAGTGACCCTTGGGTCCCAGACACAGTGGCCCGACCACCACGACCTGCCCAGCACATAGTCTACAGACTATCCCAACTTCTTGTTCAGTCCTTTATTAGGAATGATACCAAGGAGTGGGATATACAACTTTTGCGAGATTTTTTCCATCCAGAAGATATCCCGTTGATACTTGGAATAAAACCCTCCCATTCTTCTGCTATGGATGGGTATGCGTGGAACCACACAAAATCAGGAGTGTACACAGTTAAGTCGGGGTACGATCTAATACAAACGACCAAAGTGGATTTATGCACTGAGATCCGAGAACCGAGTACCACCAGACTTAAAAGTCATGTATGGAAGATTAAGGCGCCAAGTAAGATACAACACTTCTTATGGCAGGCTATTTCTGGTTGTGTGGCGACGGCAGAGAGGCTCACTTATAGACACTTGGGCACCGATAGGAGTTGTCCTAGATGTGCTGGCCCAGAGGAGTCGATTAATCATCTTCTTTTTGAATGCCCCCCGGCCCTTCAGGTTTGGGCTTTATCGGACTATCCGTCCATTCCGGGTGACTTCCCGAGCAAATCTATTTACCAAAACATGAACTTCCTATTTTGGGAGAGAAAAGAGGTGGCTCCTTCGAGACTACAATTCGATACCTTCCCATGGATCTGTTGGTACATTTGGAAGGCGAGGAACGACAAACTCTTCAATGGGAAAGTCGTCTCCCCGATGGACACTCTACAACATGCCTCCCTTGAAGCAGAATGCTGGAGGAAGGCATATGAAAAGGAACAAACAGATGAGGACCAGGATGACCCTTCTACCACAGAGATAGAGACGCTTCCTGAGATACCCCGAATCCCTACATGCCAAATCGATGCATCATGGATCATTAATGGCAGTGTTAGTGGGCTAGGGTGAAGTCTTAAGGACCATACCGGGAATGAGATGTTTGGATTACGGGCTTGTACTAGAAGCCTCTCAGCGCTACATGCTGAGATGGACGGTCTACTTTGGGCGATCTCATGTATGAGAGAGAGGAGGTTCACATCGATACGGTTCGAAACAGACTGTTCGGACCTAGTGGATATGACCACGAACCCGGAAGATTGGCCAACCTTTGCAATGGAGATCGACAGGTTCCACCGACTACAGGATTATTTTGAGGATGTGACCCTTAGTCACATTCCTCGAAGTAGGAATGGTCGTGTGGATGCTTTGGCAAAGGAAGCTAGAATGAAAGGATACAGATGGAGATGCTCCCCGGAGAATCAACTCGTCTAGACCCCACTTGATCTAGTATATTGGGTAGCTGACAAAAAAAAAAGAGTAAAGACACTTGGATCTCAGTAAAGGTACAAAATGGAGTATATCCATAACTGGATGATGGGAGAGTGAGAGTCTATTAAGCAACATAAAAAATCATATTTGATATTGAACAAAAGTATAGGTTCTGAATTAGTTTATAGGGCTATGATCAATTGTACATCACTGTATTTTGATGGTTTTTGTATTAATCACATGGAAAAACATGTTGGAGGTGTGTCGTGTGTTTCTAGACAGATAAACATAGTCTTCTCGCTTGAAAGACTTTGCTCATTCCAAACAGGAAAATAACCCAAAGATGTTTCTTACCTTGTTTACTCTTTTACTCTCTCACCTTGCAGCCAACTATTTTCTATTTGACTATTATATTTCCTCAACCGAACCAGAGTAAACCAAACCTGATGATTCTATCGGAAGTCCTTATTCTATTTCGGTTTGTTTTGAAAGGCGGACTTAAAATGGAAAGAAGTGAAGAATCCCATGTCCCTAACCGGTATCTAAATCATCAATTACCTTTGTTTGGAAAACACGTTAACCATACTGTTTCATTAACGGTTTAACGAATCGGTTAAGCAAATTTGAAATGGTCGGAGATGACTTAAATTAGCCGTTCGAAATCAAAGCTCGTCCAAATCAGGAAGGGAGATGGATGGGAGAGAACTCGAAACTAAAGATTTGGCTCTCTCAGACGTCATCTCCGATGATGGCGGAGGAGCAACAAGTGCGAGAGAAGACGATCCCTATGTTCACCGTGCTGAAAAACGGCGCCATTCTCAAGAACATCTTCGTGGTCAACAGTCGCGATTTCTCGTCGCCGGATAGAAACGGAAACGATGAAGATGACGAGGTAGAGGAGCAGATTCTGATCGTAGGTCGGCATCCAGACTGCGATATTCTGCTGACGCACCCTACCGTTAGCAAGTACCACTTGCAGATCCGGTCTCTTCCCTCTCGTCAGAAACTCTTCGTCACCGATCTATCCTCCGGTATTAAAATCCTAAAATTTTAGATTGTTTCTAGTGTGAATTTTTCTCATTTATTTATTTATTTTGGAATCTTGATTTGGTTTAGTGGATGGGACATGGGTTAGGGATGAGAAAGTTGAGGCAGATGATTGCGTTGAGGTGGAGGAAGGTGATGTCATTAGGATCGGTGCTTCGACAAGGCTTTATAGACTGCACTGGGTTCCACTTAGCCATGCATATGATCTCGACAATCCTTTTGTTTCATCTACAGCGATAGAGCAAGATGAAGATAATAGAATATCTGAAGCAGAGGTTCCAACTTCTCTTTTTTTTTTTTGCTTTTAGCATTTAGTAAATGTTTGTTGTTAGTTTATTTGTCCTTAGCCTGAGAGTTTATCTGCAGTCACAAGCGGATACTGCGTCAGGTGATGATGGAGACGGACATATGGATGTGACTTTTGAAGGAAGTGGATCATCGGTCCCTAGTGAGGACGAGGATACATGTATTAATACAATGGAATTTTCGTTGCCGCTTGCATCTCCAAGTGCTTTGGCATTAGCTAGAGATTCTGTTGATACACAAAAGCTACAATCTGATGCAGATGTAGATTCTCAGTCTTCATCGCAGTGTGTTGTAGAAGCCGCTCCTGAAAAGCCAAGTAAACAGCACGGTTTGGATGATGATGAATGCTATGTCAGAGGAGATGTGATGTCAGAGATGGAGTCACCAGAACCGGAGACTTCATCGCTTCCACTCCTAAGAGATTCCAATCAGACAGAGGATGTTCAGGCTACACCAGAGTTGGCCATAAATAGTGTAGAAGCCAAAGCAGAAAATCCAAGTAAGGAACAGAGACCAGATGTTCACTGCATGAGCAACAAATCAAAGGTGAATCATGAGCCGGTGACACCAAAGAAGAAAGATGTAAACTCCTATTCCCAAAGCCAATCATACATCAATGCATTTTCTACTGCATCAGCAAGAAACAACATATCTAGGGGCACTCATTCATCTTCTGTAAGTCATAATTATTTTTGTTGTCTCTGTGTAGTTATAATAACCATAAGTTTCATTGTGTATCTAGAACGGAAAGAACAAGATGAAGTGGACCATTGTGTTGGACACTTCTTCTCTCCTCGACAAGGAGTCTAGGAAGCCACTGCACTTGTTGCAAGGTCTCAGAGGGACACATCTGGTCGTACCGCTAACAGGTAAAACCCTCTGTATTTTTTTTTTTTATTCTATCAATAGTTTCTAGCTTCATTTAAAGCAGAAGCACATGAATCTATAATACATATCTGGAAGAATTCTCTTTGACAACATAAATTGTAGTAAATTCTTATGATAAACCAATATATACTTTGCCTTTATAATTTATATGATCAATTACTTTTGGACAATATCACCCCATTTGGTTTCGTTGTTCAGTGTTAAGGGAACTAAATAAGACTAAACGCACTTGGAGTCTTCTCTTTAGAAAAAGAGCAGAGATTGCTTCCTCAGCTCTGGATTGGATTGAAGAGTGTAAGGTTAAAACCAAATGGTGGATTCAGCTCCAAAGCCTATCAGAGGAAACCAAAGAAACTACACCAACCCCATCAGTCACTCCTCAGTTAAATGGCCCTACATCAGAAGATCAAGTTCTCGAATGTGCACTTCTTTATCGAAACCTTAACATCTATGAAAAACTCGTTCTTCTTAGCAACGATGTAACTCTCAAGATCAAAGCCAGAGCAGAGGTAATCTATGAATAAGTTTCTGTATTCAGTGAGTTTTAATTTCTAAAACAAAGTATTGTGTTATAATAACATTTTGGATTCAGGATGTGATTTGCGAGACGCCTCATGAGTTCTACGAGAGTTTGAAGAATCCGTTGTCTGAAAGGTTTATGTGGCCAGAGAGTTTGCCGAGAGGAAGGACTTGGAGTCATTTTGACGATGTCATGGTGAGAGAAAATTACAACAACCGAACTTGTTTTCCTTACAGAAAGAAACCAACGTTCAATGGAGGACGGGAAGAGAGTGCTGCAGCAGCAGCAAAAGGTTTGAAGCTAATATTGCTCCTTAACTCTCATTATGGCCACAATCACTAATGATTCAACATCCATTGTTGTTCCTTCTTTTCAAGTAAGCCAAATAAATTCAACTCGATTATAGATGGAATACTTTTTTAGAATAATGACATTTTCCATATAGTTAGTACTTTTTGATTGTGGGATTGTGTTTGTCTTCCAATTATGGCAATCGTCATTCCCACGAATGTTAGAATAATGAAGGTTAATCGTTAAGCTGAAATATAGACCACATATAGTTTGGGAATGTGCTTTGTAATAATCACTGAGTTACTGTTATGGACCCATAAGATGGTAATGACTCTTCAGAACATGAAAACATATTTATTGGAAGGGGCCATTTTCATATGTAACAAAATTATAAGTTGATGATTAGTCTATATCCAGATGTTTGCATTTGCACATGCAACAGCTTACGCATATTCCACCCATGGTGGCTCGATAAATTTGTGACACGTATTTTGTGGTTTAGTTTTGATAATAAATGAAAAGACTAGACTTGAATCGGAGAGTAGATGTTCTGAAAGATGTAAGGAAATAACAATAGCCGTTAAAAAATCATCGTTCATGTAATCAACTTTGTAATATTATTTATCCATACTCTTATGACATTTGATTAGTAAACATTGTGATAAAACTAGAAGAATTTGGTAGTAACTAGTGAAAGTGGTGCTTATCGTTTCTTGATATTAAGGTTGTTAAATAAAATTATAAATGATTATTTTCACTTTGTTTAGAATGCAAATATTATAGAGAGTCATTGACACTAACAGAGTTAGAGGTTCCCACCACGTTTAATGGGTGTAATCATCCTTGTCCACTTTGCCCCCAACACTTGATTCTTTTGTCCTTCATAAGAAATCAAAACCATATTTGGTTTTGAACTCTTCTCCTAGTTGCTAGTATCTACCATCCTTTTTCTTTTTCCAAAATTGGTCCGCGCTAATCCGTTTATATTTTTCTTTGTTTGAATTTTTTTATTTCTAAAGATTGAATTGGAAATTAGACGCTCATATGTTCAGTTTATCGGAGAAAGACTTAAAAATACATATTGCCTATATTCAGAGAAAGTTTACGCTTTGATCAACATACCTAACCATGATCAGAAAGTAACGACAATACTAATTAAGTTTAACCTCTAGAAATTAACAAGTTTGACAAAACTTCAATTTTTTTGAAATTTAGGGTGTTTTTTATTTACAAAAAAAGTTCAAGGTATTTGCCTAAAAGGTAAACTCCAAAATTTATTTTTCAAAACATAAATAAATAAATTTCATTTTCCTATTTTAGGTTATACTGTTTAATATTATTAAAAATAAAATTTACAATATACAAGTTTTATAAATATAGTAAAACATACATATTTAAAAGCTATGTTGAACATTATAGAACTATCAGATGTAACACTATATTAAAAATTAAAACACACAAACTTTTTTTGTGACAAAAAACACACAAACTAGATCATAAATTATAAATGATTAATTAATAATATATTATTTTTGTTAGTTATAGATAGGTGATGCCAAAAGAAAAAAAAACTAAAGATTGTTGAATATGATATTTACATCTAAGAATATTAATAAAATAGAAAATTAAGCAGACTAAAATAGTAACTATAAAAATTAATAAAACTATTTGAAAGATCTATTATTATAAAAACTTAATAATATGAAGTTTTGAACCGTTTGTTTGACATTAACGTGGTGACAGTCTTTAGTTAACTCGTAAAGGGGGTCGGCATGTGGCGATATCGTGCTTGCTCAATCAACGGCCTAGTATTTAAAAATAATTTATGTTGTTCACAAAACTAAAAGCAATTCCTTGTTTTTCAATTTTGGCTTTCCAGTGAGTGCATTAGGGCTGGGCAAAAAATCCGAACCCGAAAAACTGAACCGAACCCGATCCAAAAAAGTAGCACCAAACCCGAACCAAAATTGATTAAATATCCGAACAGGTTCAAAATTTCGGTATTTAAAGAACCGAAACCGAACCCGATCCGAACCGAAATATTTTGGGTATCCGAATGTATCCGAAATAAATTTATATACTTAAATATATACATTATTTTTATATATAATGTATATTAAAAAAATTAGAAATATATAAGATACCTTTAAGTTTTCCAAAATACTCAGAAAATATATGCAAATAGTCAAAAATAAATGTTTAAAATAGCTAAAGTATACTGAAAACACCAAAATAGTTAAATATCTATTGATTCTTTATCCAAATATTCAAAGAAAACC
>NW_026618911.1:0-10402 GCF_000801105.2 Raphanus sativus
AAAAAAAAACTGTATTTAAGGAAATACATCAATGCAAAATTAGACTATGGTACATATTATATATAAAGAATGAGACATTTAATTTAAATATATGAGGTCCACCTTTAAAAATCTACCTAGAAGAAGTTGTAATGTTCATGTTTTAATAAGATAGATGTGTATTTAATTTTAAAACTTACAAAATAAATGTTAGGTCCAAGAGAATGTTTCTGTTTTAATAAGATAGATGTTGAAGATGATAGCAATATATTTTGTCTTATATATTTAGAAACCCACGGTTAAAGTATAGGAAGGCTTTATGGGTTTATACGATCACATGTCAAGACTTCGAGCAACTTCAATGGAGGATCCTTAACAAAAAATCCTTACAAGAAAGTAATATAAAATTATGTGGGATCCGCTAGTTTTAGGTTTATGTGCCACAAAAAATCTTTGGGTAAAGATTAAATCTGGTAAATCTATTAACTATTCATGGATCTTACTGACATGTGGCGATCTGCGATTGGTTAAATTTTTTTTTTTAAAATCCGAAATATCCAACATTAATCCGAAATGTTCTTGTGCTAAGAATTACAATGAGTCTCACTGTTGGAGATGCTCTTTATGTTTAGACTAGGATATGATCCGCGCCTTGCGCGGAGTGAAAGAAATATTTAATATTTAAATGTACATTATATTTTAAATTTTTTTGAACAAAAAATAAAAAAACACATTTTTTTAACAAAAGGACAGCATATTTTTAATTTATATACAATAAAATCTATAAGTAGATACAGGATAAATTTAATATATCATTATTAAAATAACATATTTATCAATATATATTGTATGCAGACGTAAAGTAACGTAAGAATAAAAAAGATAACGCAAAAACATACATTACGAATTAGAAAATATAATATCATATCTTTTGTAGACAAATTGTAGGTGGACACGAGGACAAAATTGTATAAAAATTTATTAGTATAGATTTGGGTTCATTTAAGTATAAACGAATCTATCATTTTTTTTCAAAATAGGTCACTTAAATATATGAAGCCGGTAATATGATTAAAAAAATTGGAATTTTTTTTTTAGAAAAATGTTTAGACAATTTTTAAGAAACGAAATAAAGTCTGGTCATTTTGAAAAATAAAGTATATGAAAACGATAAAAGCTGAGTGATATATGGGTCTCCTCCCACATATGTGTATATCTAGTAAAACAGTTGCTTAAACAATAAATTTGAATATACAATTTAAGGGAATACGAAATCAGTTTATAATGTGATTGACTACTAAATCAGTTTATGTCATATTTGTTTTTTCTTTTGAATACGAAATTACTTTGCATGAATAGTGTTAATTAGCGTCAATCTTGGACTAATTATTAAATGTTTTAAAGATTAAACTTGTGAATCAAGTTTTGCGTGATTTAATATCTAAGTCTGAATACAAAAAATAACGTGGATTAAGAAACAAAAAGCCACAATCAATCTTGTTTTAAAAAAAAAACGCTACAATCAATCATAATTGCAGCACTTATCATGGCAGCTTAATATTAGGAATCAGAAATATTGACTAATAGTCTTTAATGATAAAAACAATTTATAGAAAACAGTTTAAAAATTACATTAACTCATATGAACCCCAAATAATATTTTTGAATCAATCATACAATTTTCGAATCAAATTGTATGTCGTCACAAAACTGGGAAAGGGTTCTGCAAGAACAATAGCCTTCAAATATTTAAATCAATATCAATAAATTTATATACAATATACAATATAATGGTAATGTTAATATATACAATATTATATATCTGTTAATATATAGGATAAGCCAGATTTACACGTTTATATCTATTATGTGTAACAAAATTCATTCACATTCTGGTTCAAAAGTTTGACAGCTGAAGATCGATAACCTTTTAGAAACATGTTTATGTAAAGACAAAAAAATAAAACTTTTAGCTATAGTTATGATACTAACGAATTTGTTATATTCATGTAAGTTGTCTAAACTCCCATTTGAGGGATATACAATAAGATCGTTTTCGTGGAAAAAAATTACATTTTAGAACTTATAGTTTAGAGAGAAGAGGATCCCTAATACTTTACTGAATTTATATACACCGAAGCATAAATATAAAAAGATACATATAAAATTATGTAGCATATAACATGTTAATATATCAGAGATATTTTTCCATTTTCCTATAGCTATCATACTGATTTTTTGTATATGCAGATACTTCTAATATGTCAATCCACATAAAAGGTATAACATACGCTATATTAAAATTCAATTCCCATGATAAATGATATAAAATACAATGCACTAAATATTAGTAGTACCAATGGCATTTGATGTAATAAATCTAGTCTTGATTAATAATAAAGAGATTTTCGTATTGTAAAAATTTTAACAATCTAAAAGTAAGAGAGAGAGCGAGACACATTAACATTTACATTTTGAATAAATCATGGTCGTAATTATAGAAATAGTTTGCTATTTGTCTCTACACGGTCAATCATTAATTTGGTGCACGTAAATGCATTTAAAATGTCAAGAAGAAACCGCATAGTTTAGGTCATCAAGAACAAAAATCAATTTTGTTAGTCAAAATGTAATGAAAAATATGCTGTAAATTTGTGACATACCAATGACAACTGATGTAAATAATCTAGTAATTTAAGGATTAATGCATAGGAAGGTTGAGATGAATTGTGAGGAAGAATCTGAACCCGAAAAACCGAACCGAACCCGATCCGAAAAAGTAGCACCGAACCCGAACCAAAATTGATTAAATATCCGAACGGGTTCAAAATTTCGGTATTTAAAGAACCGAAACCGAACCCGATCTGAACCGAAATATTTTGGGTACCCAAATGTATACGAAATAAATTTATATACTTAAATATATACATTATTTTAATATATAATGTATATTAAAAATATATAAGATACCTTTAAGTTTTCCAGAATACTCAGAAAATATATGCAAATAGTCAAAAGTAAATGTTTAAAATAGCTAAAGTATACTGAAAACACCAAAATAGTTAAATATCTATTGATTTTTTATCCAAATATTCTAAGAAAACCAATTTATATGTTAAATTAAGATATTTTGACATATATGTTATGAAAATCTATATGTAATATATTATCTTTTTTATAAATTTTGAAAATTTAAAGTATATAATGAATTTTGAAAATTTGAAAACATTTTAAATGGGTTATCCGAACCCGAACCGAACCCGCAAAGATCCGAACCGAACCGAACCTAAACCAAAATTTAGAAATATCCGAATGGGGCTGAAATCTTTGACCCCAAAAATCCAAAACCCGAATAGACTGGACCGAAACCCGAATGGGTACCCGAACGCCCAGCCCTAGTCTTAATCATGATACTAGTGTATTAACAATATGTTATTTCATCAAATCATGTATAAAACTCTAGATCAAAATACTTATAACATGGTTTGATATACTCAGTAACAATAACAGTGAAAAAAATAGTAACCACAACAGAGGTAAAGACAAGGGGGAAATGGAAGTGCTTTTTTCCATAGTTGTTTATTTTAAAAATTTAAAACTATTTCTTTACTAGTAAGAAGAAATAAAAAATCATGAAAATATGCTTGAAATAGCTAAATTTCTCAAAATATTTATCGGATAAAAACTTGCAAAACATTTCTTTCGGCAAAAAACTGTAATCAAATAACTTATCCTATGTAAAAGACTCGTGCTGGAAGTTAAAAACAGTAAAAAGCATATGATGCTAAAGATAATACAAAGAAGAACAAAAAATCAAACAATACCCGAAATCAGACAAGATCAAAGTGAAATAAAGAAGAGTAAAAATTGCTCCAAGTGTCTTAAACCATTCATAAAAGAAATATCCAAAAGGGTATTTCGACAATAATAATAACAAAAGAAAAAAAAAACAGTCTTTGGTTTTTGAGCGACTCTATATAGATAGGAGAAAGTAAAAAAAGACCAAAGTTCTTAAAGTTGTTCAAAGATACCGGGCAGGCAGGCTCTGCGACTCCGAAACAAACTTAAAATTTAAGAAAAAAAAGACTTTAAAACATTTTGATATATATATAAACACATAACGCCTCAAGTACCTTCTTCTTCTTTTAGACTTCTGCTTTCTCTCTTTCTCTTCTACAATAGATTTGATCTTTTCAGTTGCACTCATGGGCGGTGAAGGTGCGGCCTCACTGGTGTCTTTGATGGGCTTACCCTTCAAAACACAAACACCACATAAAATCAACACAAAGATAAATACAAGATTCCCCCAAACTCTGCTACTAATTTATTTTAACATATGTAAATATGTCTCACATTTTTATGCAAATGAAATCATAAAATAGATTAAAGAAAAAAAGCAAAGCAATCTAATAACATTTTGCATTAGCTTATATTCAAGTTTGCGTTTAGTGACGTCTAAAAACTGACATCAAAGGGGATGATAAAAAAAAGAATGAAGAGATAAATAATATTTTCTTTTACCTTATTGGGAGTGCGCCCAAGACCATACCACTGCAGTGAAGTGCAGTGATTGCACTATCCGCCTGCGACATCGGAACAAAGTATTGAGTTTGTAGATGAAGAGAACCTAATCAAAGTGTTACTAAAATTAAAGAGAGAGAGAGGGAGAGAGAGCTACCATAGCAAACTCAACAAAAGCAATGCGGGTATGGTTGTGATAGTCTCCCAGCCTCAAACGAAAAACCTACAACATATATATATTTTATAAAATATTAATTGAAGAGCAGCAACACGAAAAATACACATGGTATTATACAAAACCAAATCCTTACCTCTCCGCAAATCATTTCAAAGAAGCCTTTCAACTCAACTTGACTAATCTGCAGTAACAAAAGACATTGATGAATGTTAGTTTCTTTCTCCAAATAGCTGAGCAGTTGGTAAAAAAAATGAAAAGAAAGTTACCCGCTTGTCAATGTTGGTACAGTAAACAGTCCTCAGGCACATCTCACGCTCACCCTCAGACTGAGAGAAACAATCAAAGATTTGATTAAACAGAAGCCAAGTTTTACAACCAATGATTATGTGAGCTTTACCCGGGGAAGGAAAGTAGGGTTAACAGGTGCAATAGCGGTCTTGGAAGGGAGCACCTTAAGAGGGTAAAAACCAAGCACCGTTCCTGTCATGCTCAAGGCAGCCCTAGCTCCCTCTGCAGCAACATTCCTTGATTAGTGTTATAAAAAAAACTCAACTAGTAAAGAGAGGTTTAATACCTTCATTGGTGAACTCAACGAAAGCGAAACGGAGGATGGAGTTTGTATCACCGCATACACGACAATCAACAACCTTTTTGATTCCCCCCAAAAGATCATACGAGGAAAAGAGTTATTGCAGATACTCAAAACATTCTTAACATAAAAAAAAAAAAATTCATTTACCTGTCCACAGTTAACAAAGACACCTGCTAGGTTCTCCTCAGTAACCTACAGACAGAGAGGCAGTGGTTATACAGAGGATGAGAAAAATGGTAACAGTTTCATTTTTCTTTTACCTGATGATCGATATCAGAGACATAAACAGTTCTCTTGATAACATCTTCCTTCTGAGCCAAGCTGGTTCTTTTGTTCACTCTTCTCCTCCCTTGTCCAAAGCTCCTTCTCTGCAGGCAACCGGTAAAAATGGAGAAACACCATAATCATCACAAAACTGATAACCCAATCAAACAGAAAAATTCTGCAGTAACTCTTTTCTTTCGCCTATTCTAGCAGATAAACAAATCAATCTCAAGAATGTTTCCACAGAAATACTGTATACTTTCTAGTTAAAACTTTTAAAAAATTGACAATACCAAAAACGAATTTTGCATAGCAAAGGCAACCGTTGTTTTCTCCAAAGTGTAACTGAATAAGCAGAAGGAAAACAGCAAATACCTATAACTAAAACAAACGCACACACACAAAAGAGTAAAACTGCTTCTCATTCAATGACTGATCAAGTTATAGACTCAAAGAAGACGTAAAAGCTTGAAACTTTCTATTATATCGCTTATTCAACCAACAAACAAACAAACAAACAAAACAAACTAAACCAAATAATCATGATAAACAAAAACACACACAGAGAAAAGGTCAAAGCTTTATATATAATACCCTTCTGACGAATTGACCATTTCCATCTGCAACAACAACAGGCTGCGCTGCCGTGAAACCGTTAGTAAACCCTAACCCATTTCTCGAAACCCCTCCAGATTGACTTCGAGCAAGCGAAGGAGGAACAAACTCCTTAGCCATCGGATTGAGCTTGGAGAACGCATCGGAGAGGTTCTTGATCTCGCCCTTCACACCGTCTCCTCCGTTAAACCCATTCGCGGTCAGACTCTTTCCGGCAGTCTCATTGGTCCGATCGTCGGAATCTGGAGTCGGAGGATCCGATGAGTCGAGAAAGGAATCGGATTTAGGGCTCTGATCGTCAGAGGGATTCGTCGTCGTGTCGGAAGCTGAACAAGTGTTGTTGTCTAAATTCTGACCAGAAGAGTCCACTTTGAGACCAGCATTCTCAGCGACGGCCATGATCGGACCAAAAGAGAGTTGAAAACGAGTTAGGAGGTTGCAGATGTCGCGATCAAATGTGTTACTCCATAGACCGAACCAGCTTTTAAAGATCAATGAGCCACTGAAACCAAAGAAACGAAAATTGATTTTTTTTTCTTTTTTTTTTGTTTATGGGAAATAATTAATTAAGATAAATAAAGTAAAAATTGAGAAGCCTTGGAAAAGTCCAAGGGATAGTCTACAATTATTAATTATCTTTACCATTACCAATATACTTTTCTCTCTTCATGATAAATGTATGGCTGTAAATTCTATTTTCTCCATTAATATTTTTCTCTCTTTTTACTGTAACTTTATGAAGCTTCCTACTTTCTTTTTTGGTAAAAAGGAAGCTTCCTACTTTTCATTTGTAATTAAAGTTTTTAACTAAATAAAAATATAATTGGTCAGATTTCACATTCATAATGTGGAAATAAAATAGTATGCACTATGGTGTTTCTATGTTTTAATGTTCACTAGAATATGATTTGTATTTTTAAAGCGTGGAAATAGTTTTTTTAACAAAATTTAGTTTACAAAATCAATATGTCTTAATATTTTTTATTTTAGTATTTGAAAACTATATAATTATATTATTGTGTATTTATATTAAATATGAAATCATATAATATTACTTAATTTTGTTTTTCGATTATTTCAACCTATTTCATTATGAACTTTTAATAAAAATTTACTGTTTTTTTATTAACTGTACTATGTATATATTTTTGATATAAATAAAATTTATTAATTAAATTTATTTCTTATTAGAAAAAATTGATTTGTAGTATCTAGACCTGGTAAAAATATTTATACGTTACATGAATGTTCAAAACTACATTAAAAATTATAATGTAAAAATTGTCGTAAATATATACTAATTTATTAAAGAAAATGGAGTACTATATCGCACTGGAAAATTTATGTTCACACGTGTGCTAGTAGCGATTTCTATTGCTTATCCATACTTTTTCAACACTATTTTATTTGGTGGTCCGTCTTCACGTATGTTGACAATTGACAGATTATATAGGACTGCAGAAGATATCAAAATTACACAAGAAAACAAGTCCGTCAATGGTATCACCGTATCAGTAACTTGGAGATGATGATGAACTAATTCAATATTAAAATAGTGTCCGTAAGAGTAAGACACTGTGTGAACTGGTCTTTGGTAAGTGTGTCATCTGCGGATTAAATAGACTCAATGTTAAACAGCTTTGACTATTTGTTTTGTTGATTTTGTCAAACTTAATGGAAAAATTTGGCAACAAAAACAAAATATTTCTTACGTCTTTCTGGTTTTTAGGATACTCTTTTTTTACAATCACCTAAAAGAAAGTATTTGTGAACTCATGCAGAACTTCATCAGTCCTGAACCAAGTTTCAAAGAAGAACTTAAATCCATTTAAAAAGAGTTTGAGAAGTAGAAATAAATTCAAATCCACAGAAAAACACACTTAAACCTGTTTGCCAAAAAAAAAAAACACACTTAAACCATATCTAGTGAAGCACCCCGAGGGAACCGAAGGTAAAACTCTTTGTTGCACGTCACACGCGTGCAACTCGTGTTTGTTTTCTCTTGGAAAGGGGAATATTTGATTCGGGTATAATTTAGAGGTAACACTGGTAAACGAAGTACTTAAAGAGGGACCTAAAAATAAATAAGATAAACTCGAGGGATCACGCAAGGGTAATTCCGGTAAATTACATAAGTAAGTTTATAGATATAACAAAACAAACCCTAGAAGATAAAAAACTTTCACGGCCGACATATCTTATTCGATTCCGAGTCGCATTGGCTTCCGGTTCTGCTGCTTTTTTCCTGGTAAGAAGTCGTTGTCATCTCTGTGTGTGTCTCTCTCTCTCTGAATACAAAACTGTTGTGTTTGGTTTTCATTCGTTGTACTGATAAGTTTTGTTCGATTGATTATATGTCTTCGAACATGCAAATAATTTTATTTGAAACATAATATTGTCTGCTCTCTGCTGTGAAAACATTCATAGGTATGTGTCTGAATTAACTGGAGATTCCCCCTGTAATTACGGTCTGTAGATCAATTTGTTTAAAAAATCAGTGAAAGTTGTGTTCTGCTGAACAAGGTAGAGGCATGAGTGTATGTTTCGTGATGTCATGACACATGCTTTCTTTATGATAGATGGCAAAGCGCTTGGAACATGAGCATTGCAATGGTTCATAGGGATTTAGAGAGGGAATGGGAGAGATCAATGTGGACTTGTTTCATATTGTCTTTTTTTCTTTCTTTATTATTATTGGAGTTTCTTTTTCCAAAAAAAAAAAAAAATCATGGGAAGATCTGGAGAAAAAAATAGATTTTCTTTTCATAATAGCTTTTGGAGCACATTGGAGCTTTGTGGAGCACCAAGGATTGCTCTCACTTGGTTTGCTTCATACATATATTGGTCTTATCATCATCATCTTTTTTTCTATATATATTCTGATGATAGATGGAAAGCTGGTCTGAGTGGAGGTTCTTTGCCTATAGCAGTGAACTTTGGTCCTTTATTTATTTTGTCCTCTTTTATTTGTATCTGCAGTTACTTTTGTTTTAACAACATTTGCAAACAATGAGTGGTCGATTTTCTCGGTCCATCTACGTTGGCAACTTGCCCGGCGACATTAGGGAGTCTGAGATTGAAGATCTCTTTTACAAGGTCAGTTTAGTTCTGCCTACCTACCTTCTTTTTTTTGCATGACATCCCAACTGTTCTAAGAGAATCTTTTCTCAGTATGGCCGCATAGTTGATATTGAATTGAAGGTTCCACCTCGTCCTCCATGCTATTGCTTTGTTGAGGTATTTTTCTTTGTATCAAACATTTACATGGTCTTAATAAAAAATGTACAAAGATGTTAGTTTTAAGTTTACCGAACTCTCTATGTTGAGTGTTTTGTAGTTTGAGCATGCTCGGGACGCGGAAGACGCAGTCGATGGCCGTGATGGCTACAACTTTGACGGCTCTCGCTTGAGGGTAATAAAACATTTCATTTCTTACCAATTTGGCTTTTTGACAGGATTGGTCTTATACTTGACGTGCCCTGAACACCTCCTTTGAATTGCAGGTTGAGCTTGCCCATGGTGGTCGAGGGCAGTCTTCTGGTGATCGTCGTGGTGGATACCGTGGTGGAGGTGGTGGCTATGGTGGTGGAGGTGGTGGTGGATCTGCCCGGTTCGGCGTCTCACGACACTCTGAGTTCCGAGGTTTGTGTAATTAGAAAATTGGTATCTGTAAAGTTTGATCTTTCTGATGGTTTCAATGTATTCTTGGATGGCTTTATGCAGTTATTGTCCGTGGACTTCCGTCATCTGCTTCATGGCAAGATTTGAAGGTTGTGATGGACGACTACTTTATAATATTTTTGGTTGTCTACTTTATTTAGATATATATATATATTAAAACCCATCGTTTCAGGATCATATGCGGAAAGCTGGTGATGTGTGCTTTGCTGAGGTCACTCGTGACAGTGATGGCGCGTTATAATTTTACACCTTCTTACCTTTTTACCTTTTATTCAGCCTCGAGCAGCGTTTGCGTTTGGGATATATTGTGGTTAATGTCCTTTTCTCCTTACACATGACTTAATCTTTATTATGGTCAGGAACTTATGGTGTCGTTGACTACACCAATTATGATGACATGAAGTATGCTGTAAGTTCCCCCTCTGTCTGTCCTTCTCTCTTTCTGTATATCAAAACTATTAATTTTTTTTTTAAAGTTTCCTATGCTGAAAGTTTGTGATTGTTGTTCAGATAAGGAAGCTTGATGATACAGAGTTCAGAAACCCCTGGGCTAGAGGCTATATCAGGGTATG
>NW_026618912.1:0-10399 GCF_000801105.2 Raphanus sativus
TATCTCATTGTTCTTCTCAGCTTGTAATAGATACGAGATCAAATTCGTATAAGTGGTGAAACCTTTTTTTTTTGTATGTATATTGTAACAATAGATCCCTTGGATCAGCTGTGAGGAATGTCTTTTCCAGTAAATCTTCCTCTGTTACCTCTTCACCACATAGTTTCAATTTAGAAACGATTTTGATTAGAGCTGAGTTATATTCATCTACGGACTTAAAGTCCTGAAATCTGAGATTTATCCACTCATGCCTAGCCTTTGGTAATAACACTATTGTGTATCTGGATTTTAACTCTGTCCAAAGGTCTAGAGGGTTCTCAATATTTAGATACTGATCTCTGAGATCCTCAGTGAGATGTTGGCGAATAATTGTTACTGCCNCATATTTTTCATTTTCAGTTGCATACTCGCCTTTGATGATACATCTGTCAAGTCCTCTTATCTTCAGGACACTTGCAGTGTTCATGGCCCATTTTACATAATTATCTCCAGAGAGATTAAGGGCTGGATAATCCAAATTTGACATCTGAAAATATAGATTTTAGAGTCTTATTATTTGACTTATAATCAGATTCAAACAATGCATTTTGGTTTCTTTCAACCTTTTAGTTATGCAATGTGATTTGGTTTCTTTCAACCTCTAAATTATATAATATAATCCGATTTATTTTAGTCAATATAGCAATGCAGCTTTGGTTTCTTTCAACCTTTAAATTTATGCAATGCAATCCGATTTTTCTTTCAATCTAGCAATCTAGAAAATTTCTATAATTTTTTTTTTTTATTTTAACAATCCCTAATGATTCAAGTCAATTTCGACATTGATCAGGGAAATCATCTAGCAAGTAGACTAAAATTTAACAATTTCAATCGAAAAACACCTATTTGCAATCGGATTTCAAAAAAAAAATAGGGTTTGTATAATTCTCAATCCTAAGCAGTTCTAAACATCAAGAACAACTTTAAAAAAAAAAATCAAACTAGACAATCAGATCAATATTCAAGTCGGAATCATGAAAAAAATTAGATGTTTTTGGATGAAAACCGATCTTGTTTATGTTTTAGGGGATTGATCAATTTCTAGGTTTAAGGATTCGATTTGATCATTCAGATCAAGGGGGCTTTGAGATTTAGAAACCATTGTGGTTTCGATTTTAATTGTAAAACAATATCATATCGAACTTTTGGTTTACGAGTTTCGATTTACTCATGGAAGGGTTTGGACCTATTAATCTTTGCTAGGGTTTGATTTGGGGTTTTAAAAAATTTTAATGGTCATTCCTTTATCAATCAACCATGTTCGATTATGAGTTCTTTTAGGGTTTCAAAATTTACCTTTAGAACTTTGAAGTGTAGATTTGGACCACCGAGAGCTGGAACAAGTCGGATCGCGAACTGCATGACCGGAACGGATCAGGATCTGGTCGCGTCTTAGGTTGAGCAAAAACCTCTTATAGCTTTAGAAACCTTAATCAAAAACGAATCAAAACAAGTTAGTATAGATAGATGAAGCAAATCGCAGAAAATAACAAAGTATAAAGAAAGGCTGCGGTTTAAGCTTTTGATTAGGGTTTTAGGGTAGTTGACGGCGCGGGTTGGAACGGAGCTTGAGGGCGCGTTTGAGATCGGATTGATACGAGGTTTGCGGCGATGGATTCTTCACGTCAATAGCTTCAATTTGATATATTACACGTCGTCTGGATCCTTACGGTTGGAGAGAACGAACGGTTTGAAGTCGTCAGATGAGTTTTAGAATTTCAGGGTTTTAGGTCACTCGACGGCGCGTCTTAGAATAGAGTGTGAGGGCGCGTCCGGAATTAGATAGAGGCAAGGCCGACGGCGTTGGATTCGTCTCGTCAAGAGCTTCAATTTGATATATTACTCGTCGTCTGGTTTTTCAGGGTTGAAGAGATCGATCGATTTGAAGTTGCGCCGAAATTAGGGTTTTTAGGGTTACTGGCGGCGCGTATTGAAACAGAGCGTGAGGGAGCGTCCGAGATCGGATTGACACAAGGTTTACAGAGTTGGTTTCGTTTCGTCGAGAGCTTCGATTTGACATGTGGCTCGTCGTCTGGATCCTTACGGTTGGAGAGATAGAGCGATTTTAAGATGCGCCGTTTTTAGGGTTTTTGGTGGTTTTGGATAGCTCGGGTTTTAGAGAACGTATCGTGCTGATAACGTGTTGAATAATGAATGGAAAAGATTAGTTTCATCATTGACTAAACAGTCGTATATATACATGATACATGTAGTTATCCTAACTATAAGATAAACACCAAACTAAAAGTAGATAATGATGAAATAGAATATGTCGATCATATATATCGGTACATAACAAAAATGTGTTTTTGTTTGCAATTAATATAATTTTTTATTTATTTTTTAGTTTAAAAATAGAATATAATTTGACAATATTTTATTTCTCTATTTAAAGATACTGAATATGAAATAACGAAATTCTATTGGTTGGGTGAACCTAAATGTTCACTCTAGGGGTGAACCTAAGAATTTCTCTTATTATTGGGACTATGAAATTTCATGTCCAATTCTTTATTGTCCGCTTAATACAATATTATTTACTTTGGACCTAATTGGCAAGTCCGCATAAATTTATTTTTGGTTTCTTTCTCAAAATGTCTCGTACTAATTAGAGTTGAATATTTCTTTATATATTAGATACTCTTTGTCTAATTCTTCAATGTGTGACTTAGTTTGTTATCCCACATTTTCTCCCTCCCCTTAAAATAGGAATTCATTCGGAAAAATAAGAGAAGCTTTATCTACCAAGAAAAGAGGGTGAAATTGTTTAATGAAGATTCATGATTTTAATCTAGCATTTTCTCGCAAAACTATTGTGGAGACTAATACAACTCCCAGACTTTCTTGTTGCCCGAGTTTTGTGTGGCAAGTGGTATAGACTTAGTTCACCGTTGCGAGCTATTGATGTTGATGCCCCTTCATATGTATGGACTAGCTTATCTGTTGCATGGCCATTGTTGTTATTAGGGATTAGACAGAAGATCCATTCGGCTTTTGATGTAAAATCATGGGATGATATCTACATTCCGACTTTCCCTGAAAGGTCGGCTAGACCAAATGTCCTGGTAGTCTATCCCAAAATGACAGTTAGTGACTTTTTCAGAGAAGATTTAAGGGAATGGGATGTAAAATGTTTGAAAAATTCATGGAACATGAAGATATGTATACCTTTTATTAGAAGTTTGGCCATAAGCAGATCTCTACATCGGGACTCATTTAGTTGGAGATATACAAATATGGGTATGTACAGTGTTTAGTCAGGATATTGTGTTTCCAGAAATATACTCAAGGCCGGAGGCGATGTTTCTTACACAAAACCAAAATCACGATGCTCCAAGCAGTTGGTTGGAAGATAAATGGCCCTCAAAAAACATTTTCATCATATATGGCAGCTAATCACAGGTTAGGTAAATGTCACAAGGAAATTTAATCGTCGTTAATCGTCGTCATATGTGATGTGATAATATATATCCAGGATGTGGAGATTTGATGAATATGTAACTCATGCAATTTTTGAATATCCCACGGCGTTTCAAACATGAGATTTAGAAGCTATGCTGATACAGCCTGGAAATCAGACCATATGAATTGATGAACTGAGGTTCAACCTGAAAACAAAGAAGATAGATTTTTATGAGTTTTTATGAGTTTTTATAAAGCAAAACTGAAGCAAATGCAAAGGGATGAAATACTGATGATAATAAGAATAAAACAAGATAAATAAACAAGGGATAGGATGGAATTAGGCTGCTGGATGTGTATCACTCTCAGCCTAATCAGTTGATGATTGAAGTGGATTGAGATGGTGCTTTGCTTGCTGGTTGTGTAACTCTCTCAAGCTTGGAAAATGAATGGGATGGAAGGAAGGGTGGATTGAGGACGCCACAAGACCCTATGGACAGGAGCCTTGATAAGTCAGGATGCTCTGGAGCTGCTTCTCACAAACTCTAAAGACTTCAAACAATAGTTTTAAGAAAACTAGAAAACTGAATAATTCTTATTACTTTCAAATATGGGTGCTTTACAATGAAACAAAGACTAGAGCTTTATAGGCTCGACCAAGACAAACTCTAACAGTCATAAAATGATAAAAGGAAAGAAATAAAATTGAAATAAAAGCAAAGGAAATCAAAGGTTTGATGGCTCCATGGAATATAGCCGTTAGAGGCTTAATGGTGAGAATCTTGGCCAAATGAATGTGGCTGATGTTCTTCTTGTATCTGGACGGTTTGAGGGGGTAAGTAAGCTTCCTGGGAATCTTCCTTATGGTCTGCAAGGTGCTGAGGTCGTGCCTTAACTGAAGAGAAAAGAGCTGTTGGAGCTTTATTGCAAGGATCTCCAAATAAGGCAGTTTGGTGTAAGAGTGGATCCTCCTGATCCAATGGGGTCTGGTGCATGATAGAAACTCATGGAACTCTTCTTGGACTCCTATGATGTCTCCTGGACGTCTTGGTTTAGTCCTGATGTATTCTGGTCGGATTGGAATGGCTGAGAAATGATCAAACCGATAGATTGTCCAATCTTGCCATAAATAGCTCCGGTTTGATTTAAGTGACTCTTCATTGAACCAGCTGATCTCCTGGGCTCTGGTGTAGCTAAGGACTTCTTCAATACCTCCTGATTGGTTTAAATGATCTCCTGGACGCCAATGTCTGGTTTGAAGCTGATTGAACCGGTTAGCTTCCAATTGAGGCATGTGTAGAACTGGTTTGACCGGTTTTGGAGAATGGATCATAACTTCATAATTCCGTGGCCATTTCTCCTGATATTGGGCTTCCTGGAAATATGAGAGACTCCTCTTGAATCCTATGATCGGCTTTGGTTCAGGCCGCTCCTTCATTGGGCTTGAATCTCCTTGAAAAGTTGGGTACTCGCAGATGGATGGGCTGGGAAACCTCCGGTTTGTAAAATTCATAACTTCTTCCTCCATCAAGCTTTTCTTGTAATTCCAAGTCTCAGTGAATCCTTGATGAGTTGGCCTTCTAGGAAAATTGGATTCATGACAAAGGACCTTCTGGTTATTGAGATATTCGCCTGGGACTGGACCTCTGTCGCTGGTACCTCCAAAGTGGCCGGTTTGGGCAGGTTGGTTGATCTCTGGTTCGACCACTGGTTTGATGACCGCATCATATGACTTCTCATCCAAATGTATTCCATGTGTCCAGCATATACACTGACATGGATTGTCTTTTATGGAGAAAAAATAGAACTGAAGATTCGGAAATGGACATAGAGACAAATCCATGGATAATTTGGTATCTCTGGAAAGAAATGAATGATTAATTATTTAGAGGGATTGATAAAGACCCACTTGAGATGATTAGATATGCAGAAGGAGAATGTCAAGCATGGTTCACGGCAAATGCACCATCTGAGAGTTTGGATCAAACACAAACACAACATTGGGTCTCCATTGCATTCGGAGTTAGAAGCGCTACACTGGAAAATGGAGAGCTTGTTACATCATTCAATATGTCAGCATTTGGGACTGATTGCAAAGATTTGATAGTGATAAAGCAATCTCGAGCATGGCCAACTTTTTTGACATAGCTAAAGGAGATTCAAGCATGCACGAGAACATTCTATCGATTTCAAAATATCCTATATTCCTCAAGGACATAATGAGATTGTTTATTTCCTAGTTAGAACTGCTCAATCATTTTATAGAACACTTTATTTTGGGGTTGTTCTACTCCGATGTGGTTTGAGTAATAAAATAGCATTTTATCGTCAAAAGGAAAAAATACGCTATAGATTGGTTAAATAATAATTTATGAAATATATGCAATAATTTGGTAAATTGGTTCAACAACCTTTTTCATCAAAATATGTCCTTTTGTATTTATATGGTAAGACTACATATGTTTTTAGTTCAATCTTTCATAATTACAACATATTTAATAGAAAAATGAAGTGACGGTCAGAGAACATTTTAGAAAGAGCCAATCATATATACATATATACATAAACAGTATAATATAAATGATTTTTTCTGTGTGTGATTCTATAAAATCAATATAAACTTCAACGCAAAGAATGAAAGTGAATCAAAACGATATGTTAGAGCACCATTAACGGTGACTCTTAACTTGGTTCTTAAGGCCATGTGCAACGGTAGTCCTTCCCAAATCCTTAGGAATTAATCTTACAATAAATGAAATATAATATAATATTTTGGCTACTGTTACTACGGATCAGTCCGTAAATAAGGAATAGAAGGACCCGGTCCTTAGAACACGTGGCGATGGAAGATTGGGTTTCTTTTTGTAAAAAAAAATTAATTCTCCACGGAGGATAACGTCGTCTGCGAAGAAGACGGGAGAGAAAGTTGCAAATCGAATCGGATTTGGAGAAACCCTAAGAGAGGTGGAATCTTTGGGTTCGAGACGATCAAGAGCGACTTGAGTTTTTCTTTTTCGAACGAGGTTCCTGACGATACCATCGTTTCTCCCAAATCCGGCACACCTATTAAGCTTCTAGGTCGTGACGATGCTGGCGTGTGAGTAAAATCTCTATTTGATTCATTGATTTAGTTTCTCCTTAGTCTCTTTTGTCATTGCTTTTTATGGTGGAAGATACTTTCACAGAGACTTTCATGATTTTGGTCATTGTTTTGTATAGCAATTCTAATTTGCAGTATCTAATAGCCTTGATTGATGCTCTCGCTGTATGTAACCTATTGTTTTGTGACTGTGTTTAGTTTTCTGTTCTTTTGTATGTATATGCCTCCTGTGTTCTGTGTTATTAGCTCTGTTGTTATTCTCTGGTCATCTGCATTGATCTCATCAACAGAATACATTATTGAGCTACTATTCTCTTATACCAATGGCATATTAAGTGTCATCTGAGTCTTTGGTATGTTTTGTACTCATTTAACACAAGAGGTGTGCATGTTTGTTGATGTGAAAGTATACTGCTTGCTCTTTAATAAGCATTTTTGTTGTGCATGTTTGTTTATGTGGCAAGGAGGTAACTTATATACATGTTCTCTCTCTTTTTTTTTCTTTATACAGTTGGTGACTTGAACCATTTGATATTTGCTCCTCTCACCTCAAAAGGATCTCAGCAGTACCGCTCCCTCACTGTCCCCGAACTCACCCAGCAAATGTGGGACTCCCAAGAACATGATGTGTGCTGCTGACCCAAGGCACGGGCGTCACCTCACAGCTTCTGCCATATTTCGTGGTAAGATGAGCACAAAGGAAGTCGACGAGCAGATGATTAACGTGCAGAACAAGAACTCTTCCTACTACTTGTTGACAGTCTGTGACATCCCTCCCACCGGCCTGAAGATGGCATCCATTTTCATTGGGAACTCAACATTGAGATGGAGTTCACAGAAGCAGAGAGCAACATGAACGATCTTGTCTCAGAGTACCAGCAATACCAAGTGTGTGTGCAATAGTTAGGAATATATAAACATATCAAGAGTGAACTAATTAGCTTTTTTTGTATCATCAACACTTAAGAACTCATAATTAAGTAACACCATTGCACACACTTTTGTTATAAGAATCCTTAACTATTTAAAAAATAAAAAAATAATATTAAACTAATCCTAAGGATTCCATCCACAAATCCACCATTGCACATGCTCTAAGAGGTGGGTTCCACTGTTTTTATAAAAACTGTGTCTTCCGCGTCTTATATAAGGACCGAGTTTAAGTTAGTTCTTCCACTGTTCGCGGATCCCACTGACACGTTGTAGTCTTCGAATTTTAATTTTTTTTATCAGACAAAAAAAATCAAACAAGAACCTGCGCAGAATTAATCATGTTCTTAGGGCATTTACCAACTATATTTAGTAGTAGGGAGGCGGAGTATAAAACCCATCATAGTATATAGTTATTAAATTAAACTATTAACTTCTAATCTGTAGATATGAACTTCAATACATTATACATACAAAAACTACCGAACCTCAATACATTATATATATACAAAACTACAGCTCCAATTTGCCGACCCAATCAAGTTATCTCTCTTGTCTATCTACCTATCTGAATCAATATTTTTATATTTATTTTCAGATTTGTTTTTCTTTTTTTTGGGGGGTTGATTTTTATTATAAATAGGGCTTGCCACATTCTGTTACAATCACAAAATCTAAAGATAACAAAACAGAACAGTAATGGCAAGCTCCGAGTCTCTCTTGCTGGTCAGTTCCCAACAAGATTCATTTTCCGATTCAAGTTCCAACTCGATCTCGGAGACAGTCCGGAGAAGACCCATCAAAGTCTATTTCGCTGTCTGTTCCGGTTTTCTATTGGTCGCTTTGTACGTTGCTTTTGTCGTCACAGACGGTTCCACACCTAAAAATGGCACAAATGATGAAACAATGGCGGAGACTCGTGCTCGTTTGGCCGGCGTGTCCGAAAAGAGGGTTTGGAATGTTTTCGATGATCGGAATGGAGAAGCATTTGCATGGAACAACACCATGTTGTCGTGGCAACGAACGGCATTTCATTTCCAGCCCGAAAAAAACTGGATGAACGGTATTAACAACAAAGCTTGGTTTATTAATTATATATAAAATTATAGCTAAAATAGTCTTTTTGAAAAATGCTTCCACTTTTTCCCAAACAACATCGAAGAATGTTTGTATTCTTTGTTTTTCTTTAGGTATTTAAGTTCCATAACGAACACAAGTTAAGAGACATAGTAACGGAGCAAGAAAAAAGAAGTTAAGAGACATATAGTTATTTAGTTAAGCAACTCTGATATCCAATATTTACAATTTCAAATACGGAGAATTTTAATAGTAATCAAACAATTCATTGTATTTCGGTTACATATAGAAGATATATCATTTCATTTTCTTATTTATTTTATCTTTTATGTTTCTTGTTTTTTGTTTCCCCATTCGATGGCGTATTGTGAATGGCAAAATTTCTGATTCTTCGTCTGCAGATCCTAATGGTAAGCTCTAGATCCTACATTGAAGTCTCCTTCTATTTTTGTGCTTTTAGAAGTTTACATATTTTTCCTTTGACCTTATAATTTTTCATAAAATGGAAAACTTATTATCAGAAATGGATATATCTAAAACCCAAAAATATTGGTAAATGGGCAACAAGGCACGTCGATTGCAGACCACAACTGATAGTATCATTATTACAAAAATATCTCACCAAAAAAAAAATTATTAAAGAAACTAAAAAAAGAAAGAAGAGAATTATCAACAATATTGAGGGACTCTTAATAATGAGCTCCAGTTGCATAACTAAGTTACATCCGAATTATTCTTAGGTTCACCCCCTATGGTAAACCTCAAGGTTCACCAACCAATAGTGTTTGAGTATTTGATATTTGACATTTTTTAAAAAAGGAAACAAAATTTAATTTCCAAACTATATTGTATTTTAAAAATAAAAAATATAAATACATAAAAAATAGTAATAGTTACAAAAAATAAATACATTAATATTATTAAGCTTTTAGTAAAATATTAAATCCTATACCCTAAATACTAAACCCTAAAATCTTAGGTAAATCCTAAACCCAAAAATTTTAGATAAACCTAAACCTTTTTATAAATCCTAAACCCTAAATCACATATATTAAAAACTAAATCATAAAACACTAAACCCTAA
Organism: Raphanus sativus; assembly: GCF_000801105.2. Classification (NCBI taxonomy): domain Eukaryota; kingdom Viridiplantae; phylum Streptophyta; class Magnoliopsida; order Brassicales; family Brassicaceae; genus Raphanus; species Raphanus sativus. Next base: position 9,633 of record NW_026618912.1, read on the forward strand.
ATCATAATCACTAAACCCTAAACCATTGGGTAAACCTCGAACCCTTGGATAAATCATAAACTCAAACATTATATATTGGTCGGTGAACCTACAGGTTCATGAATTATCCAAGGGTTCGAGATTTACCCAAGGGTTTAGGGTTTAGTGATTAGAATTTAGGGTTTACTGTTTTTATGATTTAGCTTTTAATATTTATGATTTAGGGTTTAAGATTTATCAAAAGGCTTAGGGTTTACCTAAGATTTTTGGGTTTAGGATTTAGGGTATATGTTTTAGGATTTAGGGTATATGATTTAGTATTTTAGTGAAGGCTTAATAATATTAATTTATTTTTTTTTGTAACTATTACTATTTTTTATGTATTTAATATTTTTTTTTATTTTAATCTAATTTGAAAATTCAATTATGTTTCTTTTTTTTAAAGATATCAAATATCAAATACTTAAAAACTATTGGTTGGTGAACCTTTAGGTTCACCATAGGGGGTGAACCCAAGAATAAGTCATATTAATATATTAGTTTTTAGAAAACGATTTGAGTAAACTCATCAATAGTATTGCTCCTATATCACTGGAACAAACCATTGCTTGCCCATTATCGTGTGCTGAGATATTATTTTCTGGTCTGATTTAACTCGTTTTACCAACCCAGTAATCTTTGGAACATCATACTTTATAGGGGTGATATATTTAGTAACACGTGATCAACTATATAGATTTATGCTAATTTTCTAGATGCTAAATATATATCTGTTGATTTTATCTATC
>NW_026618913.1:0-10398 GCF_000801105.2 Raphanus sativus
GTCGAGTTCATCTTGTGTTGATAATATAAACCAACAAAGACTCAATCAGCAACGTAAGTCGTTGTAGTATAGTGGTAAGTATTCCCGCCTGTCACGCGGGTGACCCGGGTTCGATCCCCGGCAACGGCGTCTTTTTCTTTTGCTGTAGTCGTTTTGAACACAACAAGAAAACTCGGCGTTTTTCCTCGCTTAAGACGGCAGGCAATCCAAAACTCTCTGAAACAAATCACCTGCGACGTCCAGCATCGCCGGCACGAAGCTCATTCGTTAGAAGCGGCAAAAACAGAAAAATATCCCCTCTTGTTCTTTGATGTACTCAGCTTTGAAAGGATTATTTGAAGAAAACAAGAAAGCACGAGAAATTGTGGTCGGATATGGCCCAAGTTTTGAAATAATGACTTAAGCCTTTTGTACCGACGTAAAGATGTCTGTCTGGTCTGATCACGCGTTTGCGTTTGGTAAAGTGCTACATATTTCATTTTTTGTTGAACATGAGAAAGAGAAAAGCAGAGTAAATACTGATACAGTTCATTATCAACACACTTTTACTAGGAGATTTCTTTCAATATTATCGTCTAATATATTGTCTTTTGTTCTTCATAAACTTATTTATACAAAAGTCTTGGTTTAGTGGATAATTAGTACGTTGGCTTGAGCTTCATGAAAGATATACAAAGAAACTAAAGAAACTGGTTCTTGAAACTGGTTCTTTAGTAATAAAGAGAACCTTGCCACCAGTTCCCTCTTGAAACATCTTGTGAGTTATGTCCATTACCATCGTTTTCTTGGCTTTTTGGACCCTCGTTTTTAACCTAAAATAATGGTTTCTCTGATCAGCCAAGTCCTTGATTCTTTTTTACCCTTTTCTTGCTTTGAAAGTGATTTGCAAAATATACATAAGTTAAGAAGACTCACTGTAGGGTAAGTTTGGTTGGTGGTGGATCGAGGGTATACGTCTTGACCACCGTAGTAAAGAGAAGAGCTTAGATTGCATGGCTCAACTCTGTCTTGTACATTTGAAGATTCTCTACGTTGAGCTGTGTAAGAAAACATATTCATTAGAAATCACAGCCATTCTTTGAGGATAAGTGAGAAAACAAGAAGGAAGTTTTTTCTCTCACTGACCTTGTGAGCCATGTTTGGAGCTTTGACCATCTCTTGTAACGCCCTGAGAAATCAAATCAAGAAACCGAAGTTTAACCCTCAAGAATCATTCCGATTACTCAAGAAACAAAACTGGAAGAAAAGGAAGGTAATATAACCTTGGAGGGATGAGGGAAAATGGAGGAGAAGATTCCAGAGGAAGAAGATGGCGGCGACGGATCTCTGGAGCCGAAGAGTTCGGTGGTTAAAGAAGAAGAAGTGGATGATGCAATTCGTCCTTTACCTTCCATTAATAATTGTCAAAGCTTACACTCTACTCACTTTGAAACAGATTATCTTTCTGATTCTTGCTATGCAAGAGAACTAGAATGAATAAGACAGTTGTGTGTGATTACAATAAGATCTCAATGGGGCTATATATACATAATGCTGCAAGGTGTTTGGTTAGGGAGATAGTGGAGCCATCATGACCATGATCATGAACAGTATGGATGAAGAAAAAAGTACCTTTTTATGGTATGTTTTCTCATTTTGATGCTGAAAAGACTTGCTTCTTTTCCTATTTCTCGTTATAAATTATTTCAATTTTATTTTCCTTGTTGGAGAAATTTAGAAGCTTCGCTCTCTTTTCTTCTTGCCACTGCTTTTTTTTTTAAGTTGTAACGATTTATTTTAGATTTTCGTCTAATGTTTGTTTGTTTGTTGTAAGCCTATTGACAAATTTGGATTCTTTATCTCTTCCGGATAAAGACACGAACAGTTAGATTCTTCAAAGACTTCAGTGTTCAATGTTTATCTTGTATTAACCAAAAGAGATATATTTTCCCAAAAAAACAAACAAAAGAGATCTCTTATAGAGGATAAGTCCGGCACCGGATCTGATGTCGGACCACTGGTATGTAGCCACGTGGCATTCCGAGGATAAGTTGCCGCCCCTTCTTGTTCACATTGGGCCAAAGTTGAAAAGAAAACAAAAGATGAATTTGAGCTTCTTTAAATCTCACGCATGTTGTTCATATATATGATCTGTTATATACTTAAATCTAAAATAGCTGCCATTTTGAAAAAATAAGTAGGAGAACAATAGAGTTATATATGACTTTGATATATATCGTTATATGTATATTAATTATTTATTTTTAAAAATAACATTTGATCAAAGAAGATGAGGTTCACAAAAATTATCCACTTCATGAAGTGTATTCGTTTTCTGCTTCTTTATTTTGAAGGCTCACTAATTAATCATTACTTCTCTAAAAATATAATGGAAAAATATTATTTTCGAAGAAAAAGATACAAACCCAACTCCCCAATGAAAAGTCCAGCCTACAACAGATATTTTTTGAATTTTCATACGAATGTATCCACATTTCATGGTGTAATTTAGTTTTCACGGTGGGAGAATCGACTCCGAAATGTTTTGCATCCAAAACTCATCTATTATAACTGAATCACAAGACCTACTCTATAATGGAAAATATGTAGGAAGTTTTAAACTTTTTAAATTTCAATGTTCACTGGTAGATCACAAAGTCTGGTTGACAAAAAAAACCCATAAAGCTTATGACAGAACAAAGCTTCGGATTTTTAAAATAAGAGATATAAATTAGTTGAATATAGTTTAAGAGCAATTTGGTAACCTTCCATAAAATTTGTTTTGTAGTATTTTTGAACTTAAAAAAGTTATGATAGTTCTGCAAAAACATAATAAATAATGTCTTATATGTAGATATTATTAAGTGATAAATGACACAAATATATATGAGTTAGAATACTTAAGATATATAAATCATGAAAAACAGGGAAAATAGTGTGAAAAAAGAATGATCTGGCTACTTTCTGAAAATATATAAATGGATGTCTTACTCGCAAAGTATCACACAAAGAAAGAAAAAATGTATCACGTGATGATGGGTACACGTTGTCTACACGTAGTTAGAAAGAGAGATTCGGTTCCGGAGAATAGTACTCATAACGATATCTCATCCCGTAAAATCAGGTTTCAAATGTCAGAGAAAACGGTTTATTAAATAATTATACAGACAACGGAAGAGAGATTTACAAGGGATTTTCAACATGGTACAAATAAATCTGATCAAGAATAGATCTTCATATGATGGTCAGATGATGTAGTTAGGCGTAAATCTTCATAAAGTAGATATTATTGTCGGTTGTCGAATTGTCTATGTAATCTTTCGTATAATTATAATATCATAATAAATCAGCGTTAAAAAAACGATATCTCATCCTATGCTATAATTATCTCAGATTGGACACCAGAAATTCTAGCTGTCTTAACAAATTGACACACATATGGCGGTCCTTTTGCGAATATTTCAAAAGCATCATAAAATACCAATATTTATGGAAATATTACACATACATATATTTACTCAAATATTCGTACATTTGTCAATTTATACACTCGTAGAGTAAAAGCATGTAAAGACTAAGAACGGTTGTCAATTTATAGGGACCAGTGTTGAGCCATTTTGAGAGAATTATCCCTGGACCTTGTCAAACCAAATTGAGAGGTATGATGGTGTAGACCTTTGATTTGCAGAAGTCAATGCCGTTGAGTGATTGTCTTCCTTGTCTAGAGCATAAAGCTTTATCACATCTTCATTATAATCTATTTGTATAATAAATATTCGAGTTAGATATTGGATCGATGAAAGATACTAAAGTTTGATGCTTGATTGAGATTATTCATTAAGCGTTAAATATAGTACTATTTTTGTCAATAGGTTGAAGAAGATTTGAACAAAAAAGGTTGAAGAAGAAGAAGGAGACGTATCTTTTGTTTGGTAATAAAAGGAATGATATCTAAATGAATAGATTGGAAAATATTCTCTTAACTCTAATATGAAGATTTGTTTGACAACTTTATTGTGTATATTATACGCCGCCAATTGTTAAACATGTTTATTTCATTTTATTCGAGAACAAGAATTTGTCAAATACTCTTTTTATACCTTCCTAGCATCTTCGTTTGAGTTTTATGAGATTTTTGGGCACTGATAGTATTTAACTGATAATCTAATGATCTATATATAAGATAAGGTAGGTATTTGATAATTAATTAGCTGAAACTGTTAATTGGATTTGGAGCCAAATCATAAAAAATGAATTCACATGTAAGCGAATTCGAGCCGTATAATGTCTAAAAAATTTGGTGACCTAATTTTTGCTTAGCCTTATTCATCTCTGGTTATCAAGTTGTCTTTTATCCCAAATCAGGATTATTAATAAACGTTTCTGTGATAGAAAATAATAGACTGTAGACTGGAAATCTACAGTCTCTTGAGATCTTATATTCAAGATACTTTTTCTTCGAGTTTGTCACGGTAGTAAAAGGGTTTCTATCTTTGATCGAATAAAAGCTTATTATTTTATCTACAGTTATAGACTTTAGAGTCCAAGATGTGAGTTATTCATAAAAGAGAGTCTTTTGATCAGAAAAAAAAAGAGAATCTTTTGATCAGAAAAAAAAAGAGAGTCCAAGATGTGAGTTGTTTCATAAAAAGAGAGTCCAAGATGTGCGCGTATATATCGTATTTTATTAGAAAGATGATAAAACATTCGAGATTATCGCATAATATTTCAGATATTCGCATCGATTTAATAAAGGGAAATTACATTGGTTTCTTATAAAAAATTAATACAGTGTATGACTTTTTCGCTATGTATGCTTTCTTGAGATGATTCGAATATTTTCACAAACGGTTTATAATACAAATAATTAATTTTACTCATAAATCAGTACACCTGAATATATGTAAATTTGGTAAATTACAGTATCAGATTTATACACCTAAACCAATTTCAAAAAAAAAAAATTGTGTTACTAAAAAAATTTAAACCCAACATATACCAACAATGAAAAACTATCATAAACTAACAATATTGTGTGTTTTTAAACCAAAAAATTGTCTTTTGACCCAAAGAAAAAAAAACTAACAACATTGTGTTAAAAAAACTAACAGCATTAGATCACACAAAAATAACCCAAAAATAAACAATTGTTTTGTGACTTAGTTAAAACATACTCTAGCGACTCCTGATATTCGGAAGAAGGTTGTCATGATATATTTGGAAGAATCCCTTCAACTTCTACTCTCTCTGACTTCTATTCCAACGATTCATGGCTCCTTAGACCAGGAAGATCAGAACAGCAGGTACTCCGTGCTTTCCTATCAATGGTCAATCTAAACAGTGAGGAAGAAATGACCATTGTTGATAAACACAAACTACAAGTTTTAGTATTATACAGATTATCTTTTACAAGTTTCGGGTAACATGCCATTTAAGACCCAGACTAAAACAAAGCTATGGAAAATTACATAACAGCACAGATCAAATGCTATATGACTATCGTATAGCTAGTGATCAACGCTACAATATCTCTATTTATTATAGCTCATGAAAAAAACACTATATAGGGAGTCTATCATAGCTTAGGTTCTATATGGTAACGTTTTTCGTATGTTACTAATACTTATATTTTTTGTAGTGACCATGTGAAATCTTTTATGATTTAAATTTCATGTGTAGATTATTTTCACGTCTCTTGTCATCTGTGGAAAATGATAATGTGATTTGATATCAATCTTTTTTCTGAAGAGAGACGCAAACAGAACAATATCATGAATAAAAATAATTAAAATGAATAACGCTTAATGTCTGGATCATATTGATGAATATGTTAGAACTTCAGTGGTTCACTCTTTGTAAAATCATGGTGAATCCACTAAATTTTAGATGTTAGATTAAATTCGACTGCACTGGCCACGAGTTTTTTTGGTTGCTTTAAATTTCTTGTATAGATATAAAAGAACCAGGTAAAATCTGTTATGGTCGAAATTTCTTTTGTATATTATTTCATCTGAGAAGAATACTTAATTGATAGCACAACAACATACGTTTTGAGCATTACACTGGCCTCGGCCTGGCCCTGGTATAAGCTTCATTCTCTTACAAAATGCTGTGCAGCTTCTTTCCCCTCCGCCTTCACACGGAGCTACTGTGTAGCAATTATAATCACTCTCTATGCCAAAACCTATTGAATAATAATCATTACACTGATATACACATTCAAAAAAGTAATAAAGTTATCTAATAGTTTGGAAAGGATGAAAGTAAAGAGTTTAATAAGTCAGTACCAGAAGTTCTATCAGATGTTTTCTGGCAATGGACAAAAGATATGACACAGAGGATGGTAAGAACAAATGCAACCGAAAACTTATTGGTGGTAGCCATTATATGATGGGGTCTTCTTTTTGCTTACTATTTTTCTGTACTGAGGCTGATCAGATTTTATACATAACAAACATTCATAAAACAAAATATTTTTGGTCAAAGATTAAAATGGACAGAATCTTCCAATTTATTTCTTTAGATTAAGTTCAACCAGTTCAAAATATAACACAAATAGATAAAATAATAAGATATTTTTAAAATATAATTCTATATAAATATATGGTCTCGTTACAATTATAAATTAATATTTCATTTGTGTATACATTTTATATGGTACAAATAAATAAAACATTATATTGTTTATTTTATATGTATAAATAAATATCTTTATATTTTCTTAACACTTAATATATTTTGATGAGATTTAAGAAAATTATATCTAAAACCACATTTAAACTCGATGAAACATATTTTATATACACCAAATGATGTAACAAAACAAAATGAATAATAAACTTCAAAATGTTAATTAATGTATAGATATAAAAATCAAATATTTTTATTAATTTAGAAAAAAGTATTTTAAAATAAAAAATCTAAAAAGAATTTTTCAATAAATTAATAAATCTATAAATTAATAAATGAGGATAATATACAAATGATCCATCAATCCTCATCCTTTAAACCATCATGAGTTGTTTCATTATTTATATCATTATATGGTATTAATTAGAGTAGAAAGATTTGAACTTCTCGAATGTGACTCATCCGTGGATCCAATCACAAAATTTCACGTTTCAGATGTCTAATCTTGAATGCAAGGAAAGTGAATTAAACATCATATATGTATATGTGATGTGATAATCTTTGATCTATTGACTAGATTTTGAACGTGAATTAGATGCATTACTAATAATTTAACAGAACAAAGCCAATTATAACGAAGATGAAATCTATTAATTTTAGAGAAAATATGGAGTTTGTGTCAATGCTATGTCGCTAGGGATTGTCTCTGTAATTGGAAACTATAGCATTGGGTTCAGCTTGCAGAGCCCATTTTTTCAGCTTATCTATTGCTTGTTTGAGCTTCAAACAAGCAACCTTAGTTGTAAACAGTATTTTTTGTTTGAACTAATTTAATATTCTTTCAAAAAAAAATGATTCTTATGATGTCTGTGCGTTAGGGTGAAAAAGAAACTGATATGAAATTTTAGGGTTTTCTGTCAAACTTCACGAGTGATATGCGACGGGTCAACTTACTTGACAAATCCAACATCGAAAGGAAAATAAGAGGAACATGTCCTATGAGTAACACAAAAGTTGAATGATCTCATTCGATGTCCTAACTCGTAAGACATCAACAGAGTACAGAGCAATAATATTACATTATTACTAAAACATACAATGTCTTAAATCATAGCAATACTAATGATCTATGATGTCCGTAGTGACGATAACAGCTACGGTGATAATGATCGGAAGATACCAGCATAAATAACAATTGGGCTTCTTACACTATGAGTCCCATCAGACCAGATTAGACTTGCAGACGAAGGCATATTTGGGTCAAGACCCCGGCCAGAAACAGTCACCGTGAAAAACTGCTTTTCATTCACAGACTTCATATATAGAACACGAGGCGACACCACGACGTTTAGCTTGGCTCCGTGAGTTAAGACAACTTTTGATTTGTAAGTAGAGTTGGAGCCACCGACGTTAGTGACGGTTCTATTGAAAGTGACGGTGAAAGAGATATCAGATCCCGATAATTTAGCCGACATTGATGGATAGTTGAGATCTCTAGGTAAGATCTTTTCAGAGCAAGTGACGGCTTCCCCGGAGATGAGTCTCACGGTAGTCGCATTGTAGTTCATGCCACAGAGGAACGCCATGTAGTCTGCTTTGGTTATATCATAAACGAGTCCTGGATTAGTAGCAGCTATTGGATCTACATGGCCAGATCCATAAGCAAACTCGGTTGATGCATAATCAGCTTGTGAAGCATTCATCGACCAAGCTGCGAGATTGATTAAGAGAACTAAATAAGAACAGAGCATGAACAAAAAAACGGATGGTTTTCTTGCTACACAAGCAACTTTCTTGATTACTTAAAATCTAACTTTCATTACCTGTTGTCATAATGGCAGATTTAATCATGGAAGGAGACCATTCAGGATGAAACGTCTTGACGTAAGCGGCTACGCCTGCAACGTGTGGACAAGACATTGAAGTTCCTGATTCAACAGAGTATTTCACATGTGTGGTGTCGTCATAAAACGGTAATGCCTTAAGTGAATTTGCAGCCACAATCTCTAGTCCTGGTGCTGTTATATCCGGCTGCATTTTAATACACCACTGTCTCAGATAGTATAGAAAAGATTAATCTAACGTAACCAATAACTATATAGTATATATACCTTCAGAACATCAGCAACGATGATGTTTGGACCTCGAGAAGAAAATGAAAGAACTTTCGGAGCTGTCTGATTAAAGATTGTCTCACTTTTTAGAACAGTCGCTTCTGGAGAGCTAAAGAATCATAGCAGACCAAGAAAAAAAAAGAATAAGGAGAAGCATAAACTCAACAAAGCGCATAAATAACAGAGAGAAGATGACTATTTAATTACTTGGAAGAGTTAATGTAAGAGAGGAAAGATTCAAAATCATCTTCTTCTAAGTTCTAAGCCAGATACAGGTAAACCCTCCATTTGAGCCCAGTCTGAACCATCTTTAACAATAGCTGCAACAGCTCCCTTGGTATAGGCTACGTAGGGGAAAGATATATTGCAGACCAAGATCTTTCCCTTCACCCGGGATGCGTCAAGACAATCTGGCGTGCAATCCCTGGAAGAAGAAGAAGAAGAACCAAAATTCAGCATCACCAATCACAAATTTAAAACTATTTCTAGGTCATACTCTATACACAAATGGTTTTTCTTGCGGAAGAAGTTACTCGGCGCATTTGACTTTGGAGGCAGAGAAAGCAGCAGATTTTCCGTACACCAGAGGGAACTTCTTTCCTTTAAGATCAAAAACATTCACTGATTTCCCCTGTTATTACAACATAACATAAATGATATTAGTGATTTAAAGGACAAACAGATACTATAATGACATAGATGAATGTGTTACTTGATACGTACGACAAGTGTTTTGCCATCGCCGAGAACCACTTTGGTGACAAACACACGGTTCGTTGTGCTGGCTGCAACGGTTAACATCCACGGCGCTACGCTCGTGACAGAGGCTATATTCGGACCAGTGTTCCCAGCCGCGTTCACAGTGAGTATCCCTCTGGACATAGCGTGAAAAGCTCCGATTGCGATCGGGTCTTCTTCCAACGGGTACACATCAATACTACCTACAGATATGGTGATGATGTCAACACCGTCCGCGATAGCGTCATCGAACGCAGACAGTAGTACATCGTCTCTACATTCTCCGGCGCAGACTCTGTAAGCGGCGATTCTAGAGGCTGGAACGGCGCCTCTCATCGTTCCATAGCCGAGCCCAAAGAAGCTGGCGTTCGGGACTGCGTTTCCAGCCGCGATAGATGCGGTGTGCGTACCGTGGCCGCTAGAGTCCCTAGCGTCTCCGGGTGAGTAGTGTCTTGCTCCAATCAGCTTGCTGCAAAGTGACTAATATATTAGTCTCTGCCCTAAAAGCGCAAACTTCATATTCAATCACTCAAGTCAAAGCTTCTAACTCACGTTACATATTTTTTTTTAATAAAAAATATACTTCTGAAATATTGGCATTTATGTTTGGTTTAGACACAATAAAACCATGAAAGTGTATGTTTTCCTTTCATTTAATTTTGATATATACGTTTAGTAAATAATTTAGCTTAAAATGTTTCAAATTATGAGCTCACTTGAAACATATAATATGCACTAGCCACCATGTATAAACGTGTGTAAACGCAAATAAGGTGAAGTTTTGATTAACTTGCAAGATCTATAGAGATAGAGAACAAGATATATATTTACTTATTGCAGGTGAAGTTTTTGCCACCGGCACAAACTCCATTCCATTTCTTTGGAGGAGGACCAAAGCCTTTGTCAGAAAAGCTTTCTGATTCCGGCCATATTCCAC
>NW_026618914.1:0-10394 GCF_000801105.2 Raphanus sativus
CGGGTATAGACTAGCGTTTAAGATCAACCTGTAGTTTCCTTTTGATCTCATAAGTAGCCTTGCTTTTCTTCTGCTATCAGTAGTGGTTGTTGATACGTTTACCTTGACTTGTCCTTTCCCACGCTCTTTCCATCCTCCTTGAAAAAAACTCGAACAATACTACTGAATCAGCTGTGAAAGCTGTTTCTTCCTTCTCTTCTCCTGTTTCAGCGCTCTGTGTGGTACCGAAGATAGAAGAGGTTCCATCGCTTGGGAGGCTGAAGCCGTAGGATGACAGTTGAGTGCGAGACACGGAACCTGAGGCAGTGGAACCGAAGGAGAAGGAAGAAACAGAGAAAGCTGTGGTACTGGTGGGAAACCCTGAGAAAGCGTTTTTGCAATTTGAATGCAGGTGGAATGGGGGAAAAAAGGCTCCACTGTTATCAGTGCCTTCCTTTCCTTGTATCTCAGTCTGATCACCACCTGAAGAATCCTTGTCAACACCACCCTTACCAAAGTTGATGTTGTCATCTTTAGCCTTTTCTTCCCCAGCAGCATCTTGGACTTGGGTTGTTGTTGTTGTTGTTTTTGTCTCATCTTTAGCTGTCTCTCCACCGTTAATGGCTGATCACTCTTGTCAACAGAGTCACTCCCCTTGGTGTTGTCATCTTTAGCCATTTCAGTCTCTTCCCCAGCTGCATCTTTTACTGTTATTGTGTCATATTTAGTCTGACCACCATCAATAACTACCTTGGGGGCATCAGATCTTATTCCATCATAATGTGCCTCTTGTTTGTTGGTTACGGCGGCATCAACTCTGAGGATTCTTCTGGTAGCCAACACCTCCTCACTAGCAGTCTTGAAAGTACCACTCTCAAATGCACATGTGTCATCATCACTATCAAGACCACGAGAGAGCTCCCTCAAAGCACCTCTCTTTTTCGAAGGCTCTGAGTCCCCCATTGAATCAGGTGTACCTACAAACAAGATTAGATTCACAATCACGGTAAGAACCACCAAACAAAACCAGTACCAATCTAATTCATATATATATGAGCATCAAAACCATCACTGAAGAAATCACAATTCTTATTCTCAACTAAACTACGAAGACAAAAGAAAAGAAACGGAATCCGATTACTATGATCAGCTCATTTCCCGAGCAACGATGACCTCCAAAAAATGAGCATGAAAACAAACCCCTAAGACTCAGATCATTACAAGATGAGATTCCGAGAGACTTACAGAGAGAGAGAGAGAGATGCCCCCACAAGTAGCAGAGAACCCCTGACGACGCCGGAGTGAAAGTAGTAAGTAATCCAGGGAAGAATAAATAATCAAAAGCAAATCTTATATTAAATGCCCCATTTACTAAAGCGACTGTTGTACGAACACGTGTTCTTTCTGATATGATATTAAATCCATTTTTGATCCCCTTTTTTTTACAACAGAAAAAGCGGCTGCCGTACGAACACGTGTTCTTTCAGATTTGCCGTAGACAGACGAAGATTGTTTTGTAATAGTTTGATTTTGGAACATTTGTTCAAAGTGGGTTTGTAACTAGATCTGATCTCCCAAGTTTCGGTTGAATAAAAATTTATAATTAAAAAAATAAAATAAATAATAAATCCATTTTTGATCCCCTTTTTTTTCTTTCTTTTCTTTTACTCCTTCAAATAATTAATTAATAGTCTTACAATTTTTCCATCGATTTTTATTATTTTGATAGCCATGTCATTTTCCTCAAACTATGCACGAAGATGTTTTCATCACACCCTCACACTCCAATTCATAGCTTAAAATAAAGGAATTTATATTATATGTACGATCAATTTGTAAAAAAAACATGAGCTTTGAAATTCTAAAAGCAATGATTTTGTAAAAGAAAAAACAAGAAAATAAACTCTCTATTGTGTATACTTTATGATATAGAATGATCAATATCAGAGTGCCAAAAGACCAACCACCTGGGAGCTCACGAACAGATAAAAGAAAACCACACATCTTCCACCAAGAACTCATTCTCCAAACTGGATCCAAGTACTGTCACTAGCTATTGACCTGGGGTAAGCACTGCAAAACAAACACAAATGCAAAACGATTAGTTCCAACTTCCAAAACACTTACTGCAAAATGAATATATTTTAAGAGAGACGAGTCTCCAGATCCTAGCCACATCAATGTGTAACAAAGTTATATAACTCATAACAACCTATCCCATCTCATTGCAAAACTCGATTATGATCAAATAAATAAGGGATGATGATGATATGTTAGAACAGGCCAACTTTTATTTGCCTTGGGAGGTTTCAAATGAATCACTCAAAAAAACAATCTATATATATTCTTTTGATTTTTCAACAATTGATCCTGGACTGACTTGCTTGCTTTTATTAGGCTGATTGGTTTCCTTTGTTAATCGTACCCCACTCTTCCTCACCCTCACTTCTATTAACAAGTACAGCACTACCATCTGTCGAGTCTTCATCAACGACTCCCTCTTCTTCTTGATTCACTTCTTCTTCTTCTTCTTCATGCTCTTCCTCTTCACCTCCTTCATTCTCTGCATCACCATTTTCTTCTTCTACCTGTACAGCATACAAACAAAAAAAGAACACAATTAAACGAACCATTTTTTTAAACAATACAGTTCCCAAAATAACTTACCTCGTCATCCATGTCTCCATTTTCAATTGGTTCCTCTGCTTCAACTTGCAGGTTTCTGAAGGCTTCCACGAGAGTAGTGAAAGGTTGATCAGCGTGTGTTGCATAATTTTCTGCAGCAGCATAACCTCCCCTGTAGATAAACAAGAGTCAGTTTCTTTGTTTGACGACCAAACCAATGATACTCTCTGGGTGTGAGCTATCAACATTAACCATCTCAATGTGTAAAAATGAAGTGAAATAGTGAGTGGGCTACCTGTTCAGAAAATTCGTATACAAAACATAATGATCATTAGCTAATAAAATATGCTAGGAGTACCTCGCCTCTACAGCATTCGCTTCAACAGAAAGAGCAACTTGCCAATCCTCAAAAAGATTTGGGTACTCTTCAGGATCAGCCAAAGATTCTGCTGCTTTCGAATTAACCTGTCGAAAAGTCAAAGATAACTTTAAAGCCATATTACATTTTTTGTCATTCACCAAAAAAATTCATAGAAAGATGAGTAAATAACCTTGCTTAGATCTTTCCTCCAGAGAGCTACTATCTCTGAAACTTTGCTTGGAAGATAAGAACGTGCCATCAGAGCAGCTTCTGGTATCCGGTTGCTGAAAAAAAAGAAGGAAAACTTGTCATCGAGATAACACAAAGCATGTGGATTTGGATTTTATTAACCGACATTTTGAGCGCTAATGATGTACCTCTCCACCAATAACTGCAGACAATCTTCCAATCTACCCAGCATGAATAAACAAAGAAAGGCGACATTGTTCTTTCCCTGCTCCTTAGCAAGAGATGCAAGGTTTGACATCCCTTCAGCATCTCCCGAAGAAGAATATAGTAATAGCAAACCACTCAAATCCATAGCGTACTTCATGCAATCCTCTGCCAATTGCAGCTATCATGATGAAACACACAAATTCAAATACAATCACTTAGATACTAGGTATCAAAGATGAATCCACGAAGATTAGAAGAAAATATATGCCATCTTAAAATCTACAAATAGCAACTTTATATTATCAATACAATGGAGTGTATGGAATTCGAATGATATAGCATTCGCACAGAGAGTTCAGTTTCTTAAAATTACCACTGCAAAACATTAGGACAGAATATTCTAAAGAAGATATACCTTGCCAGAAGACATGGCTAAGTCTCCTAACTGCTTCCATTTAGACTCACTCTGCACTTCTTCAGCGATTTCCTACAAGTATGGAAAACAAGGATAAAAAACCAAATTGCTAAGTAAATAAATAAAGTCAAAATACTTCTTAAAAATTCAACCATCACATATAATATTTACCTTGGCAATTTGAAGTCTACCCAATTGTATGGCAAGCTCAAATCTGTAGTCAGGATCTGTCGCAATTTCTAAAGCATCTTCAATCATTCCCCGAGACTCCAAGAAGTGAGCAATACTAACAATTTGAAGCAGTTCCAGAACAAAGTAAGAGAGATGTACACAAAATAGTGAAATACCGATAGAAGAGGGAAATGCAATATCAAGTTGAGTGAGTCCTCATAAACATCTTAACGTAGACAAAATAACAATATTATTAGTAAACTGAATAACAAAGACCATTGGCAATCTAAAAATAACATCACTTAGGACATAGGACGCAGTAGGAGATAAGTTGCGGTACATATTGAATATGTAAATGTAGAAATTTAGACTAAAATAACTTGTCACGTACTTGTTATGCTGCTCTTTAGGGATTGTAGGTAAAATTTCATTGGCTTTGTCCAAATCACCCCGCATCACAAGAGTCTTGTATTCAATCAGGCTAAGCAGCAGGGTATATCCTATGACACTGCATTCCCAAGAAAGGTGAAATACGTTAGCATATTTTGAATGAACTATTAAACAATCTAATAAAAGACAGAAACAAAGGAACGTACTTGAATTCTTTGTCTACCAAGTAGACCCGGCCTTGATTGGCAATATAGCCTAACAAATACATTGGACGGTCCAAATGATACATTGTGGTTACCTGCCGTAAGTATATTAGCAGCTAAGATATAGAGTAACTCATAAAGATGATTGGAGAAATCAAAATACACGAAGAGTACCTCGCCTCCAACACAATAGTTAAGCTTCGAAGAAGAGTTGTTGTAAATGAAGCAGTCCCCGACCCATATACCTGTCCTAACACGTTCATCATTCTCATGGAGAACCTCAAAAGCATCCTCAACACCTTCTTCATCGGTTGGTCTTCCAGTAGCAAAATGGGAGGAAACCAAGTCACGCTGCAACAGAGAGGAACACCAGAGTAAGCATTCTACTAAAGTGGAAATGAAAATATATTGCTGAAAAATTTTGAGGCTGAGCGGGACTCTCACATTGTACTTCAGGATGTAGAATGATGTATCACTAGCAATGGCTACTAAATCACCACTTTCTGCCCAATAAAGATTCTGCAGATTTTTCATGGGAACATTAAAGAGTTAGAAAAAACACATACGGGGACAACTTTCAGCTGAAAATATAATGTAAAGAGAGAATAGGAAATAAACTGATGAAAGTAGAATCCCACAACAGAGACAAATTCAGTGGTTGAATACCTTTACTGTGACATCAATTCGCTGAATCAGCCTACATTCAGCCCAATCATAAAAGCAGATGAAATCATTTGAACACATTGCTAACAAGGATCCTCCAAAAATCTTCTCAGCTGAGAAAGTGGGCCGAATACTCTTCCTTTCCTGAAAACACCACCTTATTAATTTAATAAAACAGTGATGTGTGTTGTAACTGAACTCACTCAATATAGAATAACAAGATGCAATCCGATTACAATCCGAGACCCTAGATCGTTACACAATGTTTCTACGGATCTCTCAACGATCTCATCACGACCGCCTTGAAGAATTCATAAGGTTCAACAAGTCTCACAACAACAAAATGCATAACAATCCAGAAAAATGTATCTTTTACCCTAGAAGCACACTCTAACAAAAAAATGTATTGGAAAGGCCATAATGAGAATAGAAGACCTGGAAATTTTTATTGAATATCTTTATCTTTGACGAGCTCTCTCGAACTGCACATTCCCCCTCGGATGACCAAACAAATTCCAGTCCAGAACCGAAAGATCTATTTCTCCAAGCCAAAGCTGTGTAGATTATGTACTCTCCATCACCGCAGACTACGACAAACCTCCCGTTAGGGTTGTGCTTCAAGCTCTGAGAATAAGAATGAAGAGCTATTTATGAGATACATGATATGATTATACAGAACCGCGCTCTTGGGACTTCGCCAAAAACAGAATTAAATTTCCATCATCTATTTTACCCACTTCGTTCTGAATATAAAATTGTTTCAAAGAATGAATAAAGCATCATATTTAGCTGAAGTATGACTCTAGTTATACCAACAACTTCGAAAGTTTTCCCAATAGCTCCTATAATAATCCTCACAACAAGACAAGTTTCAGACGGTTCTTTATAGTAACACTCACTTGTGGATACAGATCACAGGTCCCCAGATCTTTAACAGCCAAGGGGAGTCTTTCTCCATCAGTAACCTAAGTAAAGAGACGGAAGCTTAAAAGCATCAGACAATATACAGTCGCGCAGGTTCGGCCATGTTATAATAAAGTAGTTAGAGTTAGAAGTTAGACCTCGTAACTGGAACCAATACTTTTGATGTTTGCAGTTTGGATTTCATTATGCTTAGCCCATATAATTTTTCCGCTACTGTCCATGCTAGCGACAGGAACTTCTCGTCCAATTTTAACCATGATGGTTCCTTCATCATATCCAATCACAACCCTGTAAAATGCAACCACATTCGTTAGATGGTCGTGAATGCTCAGTTGAATACAGCGTTAACACTGATCCCTCAATAGCTCTTAGTAATTATAAGCATTCTTAGCTCTTCAAATAGTCAATTTCAGAAGAAAATTAACAACAAAATGGAGACATAAAGATTCTACTTAAGAGAGAAAATCTATTCCTTGAAAGCAAATCTACATAGAGGAAGCAAAAGTCCAAATACTTACCTGCGCGAACTTTTTATGTAACCAATGGCCCAGACTCTCTCGAGAGCATAATTCAATGTGTTCTCTAGCCTGAAAAAATAAAAGTAGAAATAACAAATCAAAAGACAAAATAAACCTACTATGAAAATGAGTACGAGAAAGAACCTCATGTGCCAAAGGCATAGTTGAATGTTAAATACCCCCAAAAAAGTATCAGCATTGTTATCTCTATTGAGAGAAGAAAGATTTTAGATAAAAACACCTGTAAGTCGTGGCATGCCAAATGCGAACTGTGCCATCCTCAGAACCTGTGAGTATTATTGGAAGCTCCGGATGGAAACATACTGCAGATACATTGTGGGTATGCCCTTCGAGCGTCTGGACACAACTCTTAGTTTGATAGTCCCATACCTGACTCCAAAAGTACAACTAGTAAATGATCTGCAAACACATAATGCTCAGGCGAAACAAATCATATATAAACTGAAACAGACCTTAGCAGTATGATCATCAGAGCCAGTAATTAAATAGGGCTTATCACCCCCTGTGAAATAATCTACGCAGTTGACTCCTTTCTGATGAGCATCCAGTGTAAAATTTGGGTCTGGGGAACCAAGATTCCATATCTGAAGATGAACGAGCATGAAAAAAAACAGTCTGAGCAAAAACTTTTTACAGCACCTAAAGCTGACTAAGCCATAAATAAAAGCTTGAGGGCATTTCTCACACCTTTATGGAACGGTCAAGCGATGCACTGGCAAAGGTGTTGGTGTCTTTTGGATTAAACACCACTTGCATCACATAGTGAGAATGTCCCTCAAATATCTGAGTACAGGCCCAACCATTTTCCCAGTCCCAAAGCTTAATGAGCATATCATCAGAAGATGAGAGCACATACGGAAGGGTGGGATGGACAGCGACACACCTAATGTAATCGGAATGAGCCTCAAATACTTTAACCTTGTCCATTGTGTTGTAATTGTAGACACGGATGTGCATATCATCTGCTCCTGCCACAACCCATTGCTTGCGTGGAATAAACTTGGCCGACCTAACTGCAAAGTCATATATAAAAAAAAAAAATCAGTATCAAAACCAAACTACACAAGGCCATAATACACAGCAAGTGAAAAATCTATAACAAAAGAAAACTCTCGTCAAATTATTTTTACCTGGCAATTCGGTAACCTCGAAGGATTTTGTTATCGTCTGAGAGGACAATCATATTAGATTCAGATTAGAAGGAACTCCAATAAATCATAAAACTACTAAATCATAAAAAAAAAATTCGAAAACATTCACGGACCTGTGTCTGGTAGTTCCAAATACACAGGGTTCCAGAATACAAACTTGCTAGAATCCTGTAACAGCACATTGTTCAACCACCACCATGAGAAATAGAATTGCTATTCTATATAACCACATCCAAAATACAAAAAAAAAAAATGTAACAAAGCTGCAAGTAGTATTAGCACAACGACTTACCATGGTTCAGTAGGATGCAGATCCACAGATTTAACTCTCTCTGATCGTTGAGCAAATTTTTTCTGTTATTTTTGATCCACAGAAACAACAACAAAAGCAAATCATCACCACAGCGATAAACAGATAAGAACGTTAGAAAAACTGTTGCTAATACTATACAAGTACCTTGATGTCGAGTCTGAGCGGCTGTTGAAACAAAAAAAAAAGGAAGGAAGGATAAGGAATAGTCAGTACAAATCTTGAGCCATAGATATAAACACCATTCAATAACCATGATCCACGATGTTCAATCTCATCAACCAAAATGCCACACACTATATAACTCGATTTCACGAGGAAAAAAACTACAACGAAGAATCCCGAATGGTTTCGGATTTCACGATCTCACTAGGATTACGGATGAAATGCAGAAAAATCTAGATCGGATCGCAAGTAAGTTCGCTTGAGATCTGGGAGATTTGAGTTTTCTCACCATCTTTGCAGGTTAAGCAGAGAGCAGAAGATGATCTGCTCGTCGGATCTCTCGTATTGCGCTCAAATCTGCAGGCCGGCGATTGAAGAAAGACGTTAGGCTCGGCGTTTGGAGTGAGATTGCAGAGAGGAGGAGGAGGAGGAGGAGGTGTTAAATACGGCGGAGATCAATATTAACATTTAAACACATTTGAAGTCACATCTGCAATCAAATTTTGACACATCTTTCTTTTTTTTTTGAACAAAAGACGCATCATTTATTTAAAAAAAAAACTAATTAATAAGGAACAAAATATCAAAGAAGTGTTGTATGTTATTTTCTTCTATACAAAATTGTCAATTACTAAATTTCAAATAAACACTCGAAATTAAAACTCAAGTAGAAGGAAAATAATTTACAAATGAAGAGTTTGGTTAGAATGTTATATATGTTGTTGTTGAATTGATATTGTAGATCGTTATTTTTTGTTATAGCTGTAAATATTTTTGGTTGTAGGTTTGAAAATTTTAATTTAATTATTTGTATATTTTCTAAATCCAAGATATAAGTGTTATGCATTTTACGTTCTAGAGCCCAAAAAAAAAATATAGTAGCTTTGAAAAAAAACTGATTTTGGTTAAATCATGTGTTTTAACTCTGATCAATTTTTGTGAGATTAGGCTAGATTTAGTAAAACAGTTCGAGTTAGGATAATTACTTATAATTTCTTTGTTTTTTTAATACTACTATTTTCTTTGTCGGCTGCATATTGTATTAGATGACATGTTACAAATTATTCTAAGATACAATATACTTCTTGCCATTTTAGTAAGAACGTCAAATTCCGAAACAATCAAACAATAATTCGCAAAACCTTTTTAACTAGAAACAAGATGGCTTAGAGGCAGTGTTTTTAAAACCAGACCGGCGAGCGAACCGGAAATATTTTGGGTCACGGGTCATTGTGGTTCGACCTGGTTCGACCGGGGTCGATTAGATTAAACTGAATTTATTATTTTATAAATATTATATATATTCTTTTCAAAAAATAGTCATAATGTTTAGAAAACTTTCAAAAATAACAAATTGAAATGTGATAAAAATAATAAAAAAAATTAATAGTTCAAATCTAAAGTCAATAGGAAAAAAACATTTAAAGTTTATTCTCCAAATCTTTGTCCTTCTAAATCTTCATCACCTATAAAAATTATATACACATTAGTTACAAAACTCTATTTTGGTTGTAATTTGTGACAAACAAAATAGTATATATGTTAAAAAGGGAGAAAAAAATAATTATTTTATTAACAAAATTTTGATTTTTATACGAACCAGGGTTTCGTCGGTTCGTTGAGTCACTCGGTTCCCGGGTTTTTAGCGGTTCAACATGGATTTTTAACCGGTTCAACTTTAGTTGGGTTTTGACATTAAACCAACCCGGATAGGTGTCCGGTTCGCGGTTGAACCCGGTCCCGGTCCGACCGCCGGTCCGGTCCGGGTTTAACAACACTGCTTAGAGGGATATAACTCCTTAGATTATGTCCTGGAAATGGTGATTGTAATAGCCGAGTGACACCAATCAAATCCCAATCTGCCATTCTTATTCCCATCTCATACTCCTCTCTATGATTTGGGAAGATTAAGCTATGCCTTATTTTTCCAAATTTGCCATTGAGTAAAGAAGGCCAAGTCAGCAATCAATGATGAGGAAGAAGTAACTGATAGCAACAAGCTCAAATGTTGCTGCAAAGATTGAGAATAATCCCACGACTTGGGTTGGTTTCCGAGTTGTGCCAGTTCCCATATTTATTTTGCAACTATACACTGGAATAGT
>NW_026618915.1:0-10393 GCF_000801105.2 Raphanus sativus
TATTATCAATAAAGCTTATGTTTTTATGTCTAATATTTTCGAAATACTATACTAAATCATACAAAAAAATATCTTATGCTAACGTTTTATATTTGTCTCTAGTAATCTATTAGTTGATATTTATATGCGTAAATGTTAACATTTTATTTAACAGTTACAGCATCATTAACTGATAAAGGGTTTATTAACTGATATATGATTTGTTAGCTGCTATAAACTTGATTAAAAAATAGTGTGTTAGATAATTTACCATATAAATGGTTTATTAACTAATAATTTATTATTAATTGTCTAAAAGCTATATATTGTAGTTTAGTGGTTTGATGTTGTCAGATAACATTGTATTAGTCGCTTTTGTTAAGTATTTAATAATATTATGTTTTCTTGAACATTAATATTTGGGTTAGTGACTATACTTAAAATTTTGTTTACCTGATAATAAAGTTATAAACAACACATAAATATTTTTGATTCAAAAAAAATGTGTGGAGAAAAATGATCTCTACTTTCACGCCAAACAAAAGAAATGTGAATAAAATTATTTTAGACAACTATATATCAAGTAGAAAGCTACTATTGCGACGTCAGTATGCGTCAGTTTTTGTCAGTATGCGTCAGTATACTTTAATGATATCTGTGCAAACTGGAAGGGCAATTTCGGAATTCCAGGTCACAAAATGTATCTCTTGGAATAGTGATGTCGTGTCAGGGACACTTTGCTAATTACGAGCTCCGTTGAGGATATTCAGCATAATCTCTCTAAAATATTAACATTTACATATAGAAAATAACAGAAATATAACTTGTTAACAAAACATGGTGATGATTTCATAATCTCAAGCATTACTCGGAAACTCGCTATGTGTAACGCGTGCGCTCGATACGGGCCCAGCGAGTTGACATTAAATAGGGAAAAAATTGGGGAGTAATGGGGGATTTATTTTTAGAGTAATTATCTTTTTATTGGCTATGTAATATACATTTCGACATCTTCACATGTAGTTTGTGGTAGTGCAGTGATTAGTGAGTATCAGTTTAACTTGTGGACCCGAGTTATCTCTGGAGTGCATATATTGTGTTTTTTTTCTTTTTTTTTTATTAATGAAGGATAAAATAGTAATTTCGGTTTCATCTTCTTTCTTTCCTCTGCAATCCTAGTTATGGCTGCCCAGACTTTTTCAGCCAGATTTTTTTCGATTTCCTTGGATATTTGCTTCGATTAACCTTTGTTTCCTTGTTATTAACACGAAAATATATAGATTCGTGATGTCATAGTCGTTTCCGAGTTCGATAAACCCAGAAATATTTTTCCCTGATTTTTTTATCCGAATCAGAGTGATTCGCCATAGTTCATGGACGTGAAGAGCACAATCGCCGAGAAATCACTCCAAATCGCCGTGTTTTAGAACAAGGTCTCAAGATTGTAACTTGGATTTGAGAATTCTTTTAAGATAAAAATGGTGAAATGAAACAACAATTAAAGGATTAAAGAACAATTGAGAGAGATGAATGAAATAGTGGTTGGGGAAATTTAGATTATAACTTTTTGATGCTCAAAACTGAAACAAGACGTGAAACTCAAACATTCACGTATGCTTTTGGAGAAACACAAACATTTCATTGACCAGCGTATAAAAGATGATTCCACTGACATAAGCACAGATAGTCTGAGCCATTGAGGCATAGCTCATAGGGGCAAAAAGGTCAGAGATTTTAGTTTCTCAAGTTGAAGGTATGATGCTAATTAGAAGCCACTTTGGGTGCATTTACACCAATTACTCTTTTTTTAATTTTGGTGTCGTCTTCCTTTAACATTTTGTCATGTGTTTTAGCAAAAAAAAAGAAAAAACATGTTGTCATGTGAATATGAAACTTGGCACCTCCGATGTTGACATAGGTATCTTATTTTTTTTTTCTTGCAACTTTTCATTTCATTAGCTTAAACTTCAAACATACAATAATTACAGAGAATTATCCATTCTCTTTGATTACAACAATGAAAATTAAGAACAACATAAGTTAAAGCAGATAGATTCTCCGAAGAGATTGACAGCGAAAATGAGACACTGCTCAAATGCGTCCAAAGATTTACGGGAATCCCACACTGACGAGCATAGATCATGGCGTTTCTCAACGCCAAAGTTTCCGCAGTAAAAAGCGATGCCACAAAAAAAACTGTCGCTGAGTGAAAAGAGGATGAACATGCATCCTCGCTGATCTAAGAAAGTCCTGCACTCTTCATCGATGGGTTCCAAGTAGTAAACAAAACCCCAGCAACCACCAAATCATAAACAATCAAAAGCCAGTCCCCAAAACTTCCGTAAGTTGAGATTTGGAGGGAGGTGGAGTTGAAATCAACTTTCTTTTGACCCAAAACCATAATATGGTCATAAAACACACGTAAAGTTAAAATCAAGGCTGAGCTTTTCAAGACTTGCAAGGACATAGTATACGTCTCACCTCTATAGTAGAGGGAACATGGAAGAGTGATTCTCTCTTCCAGAGGAGAGGATGATAATAGTAGAGGATCACCTCTTGTGAAGAGGGAGTTTGATGGAACAATTCTCTCTTTGGAAGAGGATGTGGATAACGATCTCTCTTGGCCCTATCGAGAGGAAGTTTGAATGAACTTAACCAAACTGGTTAAAGTTACCGGACTGTTTGAAACAAGCTTTTGTCTTTCCGGACTGTGAATCAATGGAGTGCTTGATCTTGTGATTTTAGTAGCAGTGGATGGTTGCTTAATAAGCGTTATGCCCTCTGTCCTAGGACCAGCAAAATAAACCTAAAACTTTGACATAGGTATCTTATATTTTCGTTTTTTTTCATTCACAAATGTTAGGACATATGTGAAGATTAGGGTTTGGTTGTTGTTCCAAGAAAAAAAAAAGTTTGGCAAATTAGCCGAAACCAAAAGACCAAAGTGTACCGAACTCTATAAAAAATCAAATTCTGAACGGCACTGATGTTTGGTTGATTTTATACGAGTTTTCTAATTACATCCGTAAAAAAGTGTAACATTTTTCGTAACACGCCTAAGAAATGGAGTTAAGTGGCATCTTATATGGTTGACAAAAGATGATGAATGGCGAAAGAAATGTATGCAAGATTACCATCTCTTATGATATTTGTATCTTAGTGTGACCCAATGGGCCTAAATATGTAGCAAAGAAGTACAAATAAGTGATATAAGTAGTTATCGGGCCAGAAGAATTTGATTTGCTATTCTTCTTGCAAGCTTCTGTGCCTCACTAATCCTCACTGTACTTTCAAATACTTTTCTTTTAATTTTTCTTTTATGTGAATCTATATCATCAGTTAATTCACTGGGTGTAAAATACAATTTGTACTTTGAATATCAGAAACTTTTTTTTCTTAGCAAATTACAAACAACTGAATGAGAGCTAAAAGAAGTTTCTGATCTTCAATTGGTAATATTATACATTAACACTAGTTCTTGAATATCAAAGCACCAGTGGTCTAGTGGTAGAATAGTACCCTGCCACGGTACAGACCCGGGTTCGATTCCCGGCTGGTGCAGATTTGAGCTATGAAGAAAAATGCTTTAGCGTTGGTTGGGTCCATCGCCTTATTCTGATTATCAGATGATAGCATCCATGCTGAGCTCATATTTTTTTTTCTTGTTTTCCGTTTCTTTTTTTTCACTTTTCATGAAAAAATTTAGTTTGAAGGTCAACTACTATAGTGAATCTACATAAAAATATGAAAAATATATAAATGTGAGAGGACACATATAGATATGGTTCTTTTTGAACTGCCTTTACAGCATAAGAGGCTTAAGCTTTAAGTAGGATCTAATACTTTTGCTGGAGAATGTACTTGACGAGCTTAGGGTGACCATTTTCCTGTGATTTTCGTTTGCATGTTCTTGTCTTTTCAGTTCTCGTGTGATTCACATTCAAGTTAAGTGAAATCAAGGATTTAGATTGAAAATTGTCTATTGACATACCAAAAATGACAAATTCAAGCTGAGATAACGACTATCAAAGTTGAAATACAAACACAAGGATCAAATGGTAAAAACAGCATATGCGGTATGTTTATTTTGTAAAAAAATATGCTCTGAACAGGAACGTCCCTGAAATGTTAGGGGCCATAAATATTTTAATAAAGTTTTAACAAAATTTATTTTTACAAATTTGTGAGCCTTTTCCAATGTATTTCACTATGTTCATGACCACCTCTGACTCTGAGTTGTTGAGATAAACGTCTTTCCTTGTAGAGAGCATTTCATATTCTTGGTCGAGCACTACAATTGTCACTGTGATTCTTGTAGATATTTTATTGTGGCCTCCATTCCAACAAACACGTCGCTATGGAAGTTTGGCTTGTTGAATTGAGTTTGTAATAATGGTTGAATGCTTCACCAATGTGACTTTGATGAGGCCTTGTCCAGCAAATACATTAGAATTTTCACCTATAAAATCATCTCCAACAAAAAGAGTTCAATTAGTGGACAATTGACACAATAGACAGTATGAAACTACATACACAAACTTATCAACATGATGGTCATATGATGTTTCCTATGACTTATATCCCATTCTTAATGTAATGCTAGCACTATCCGATATATTTATCGTCTAGAAGAATCTGTACAGAAGACTGCACATCCTTCTTCCTTTTAAAAATTAGATAAACAATGTACCCTTCAATAACCATCAATGCGACTTGTTTCTTATACTAAAAAATATTTTATTTGAGATTTTAATTTTTTTTTTGTTTCTGTTTTTCTAAATAAATGATTAGTCCTGATTTCTGATTTTGAGTGGAAGCAAATGAATATTAATATGATGAAATGTCGCACGTAAAAGATGGAACTCTTGCAAGATTAACATCTGTAATTAAATGTTCTATCAGGTCGGTTTATCAGTTGAGCTGTTGCTACAATCAGGGTTGCAAAGAAACTAGAAAATGCTGCAAACTTATAGCAGTAAGTCCATTCTGTTAATTTATGCGTTATTTCATAGAAAGCAAAAAGGCAATCCAAGTGCCTTTGTGCATACAAAATCTCTGAATTGCTTTAGAAAAACAGCAGAAAATGGGTTGTAAGAAAAGGGCTTTTAAATTTGATCCAATACTAAACCTCAAAGAACCATAACTAAAGTCACTTAGATAAGCTAGCTTCATTCTTTTTCTCGTGTTACAAGAGCATCTATGAAACCAATAAAGAGTGATACAACTGAATCTTGACTTATGAATCAATGGATCCATACATTCAGTTTTTAGGTTGTTGTCCCAATATTTGAAGACTAGCCACAGTTGCTAAAGAAATGAAAGAAGAGTTCTATATTCTTTTAGTGTGTATACATTGTCACTAAACCGAACCTTCTTTGATTTGTAGGGACAAATAAAATGTCCGAGAACACTAAACTACATTTTAAAGTTTTTAATCTGTATGTCTTGAAGACCACTATCCTTAGCTGCTAAAAACTAGAGTTCTAAAACGCGTCTTTTCAACTCATATGGTCGTGCTTTATATTCGACTTCTGCTTCACAAACCATTGTCTTTAAACTGTTAGTTTTACCTTCCGGAACACTAATTTTCTCAAATTTTCTTTGCTGTTAAATTTCTTTGTATTACTTCGGTAAGCTTTTGAAAATGATGAAGATATCTCATTACCTTTTAGAGCGAACTTTTTTTTATCTCTTCTTTACTTTGCGTAACTAATCAATTTTTTTTTCTTTGGCTCTTGTGATGTTGTGAATGTATAGTTTTTTTCTTCAATATATTTCATTAACTGGAAATAGAATTTTCTGTGTTTTAGAAATTTAGTGATAATCATTGGGTACATTATACACCGTATATACTATCTAGAAGAGAACGTAATGAAATAGAATTATATACCCTTTTAGCTAATTTCCTCAATATTCGATAGCCTGAGATGTAATTTACTATACTGTGATTAAAATAAATAACATAAGAGTTGTTTTCAAACTTGAATTAAAGGTTCTTCAAGAAGTTGTGTGTGACACTCTCTCTCTCTCTCTCTCTCTCTCTCTCACTTTAACAAAAAGCGAGTAGCCAAAGCAGAAAAGGGAGAAACCGATGCCTTTAATTTCCGGAATGAAGAAAAAGCAAAAGCTAATCCGAATATTAAATAAAGAAGACAAATACCTCTGTGACCATTGTTACACTAATAAAGCAAAAACACACAAAGTTGGACTCTTTGCTCACTGTTTTCTCTTCACACGCTTTCCTCCCTTCTCTCGTGACTCTTAAAAGCAAAAAAAAAAAGCGTTAGTTGTATATATTCTGTAGAAACCTAAGAGCATCGATGTTCTTTTGATCTTCAATGGGTCCTTGCTCAGCTCAGCTTGCTGTAACATGCTATTTCATAGTACTTGTACCTCATGTTCTGTCTCAAGTTGCAGGTACACTCTTTGCCCATAATCTGTTCGTTAAAATGCTCCAAAGAGTTATTTTTTTCCTTGATGTTTTCGATGTGTAACCCACAAAGCTTTTATCTTTTTTTTTTTTTGGTAAACATGTTAAAAGCTTTTATCTTTATAACAAGGGTTACCTCAATTATGGAATGACTATGTTTTGCAGAGTTTATAAGTATAGATTGCGGTGGGTCAAGTAACTACACGGACCCCAAAACTGGACTAGGATGGGTCTCAGATTCAGAGATGATCACACACGGCAAGCCAGTAACTTTGTCCAGTGCTACCAACTCGAGCTCGATGCAGTACAGTAGGAGAAGAGATTTTCCAACGGATAACAAGAAGTATTGTTACAGGCTCACCACCAAAGAGAGGAGGAGATACATTGTCAGGACAACGTTTCTCTACGGTAGCTTGGGTAGCGAAGAAGCTTACCCGAAGTTTCAACTCTACTTAGATGCAACGAGATGGGCTACAGTGAGTGTTACGGAGGTGTCTAGGGTGTATGTTGAGGAGTTGATAGTGAGGGCAACTTCAAGTTATGTGGATGTGTGTGTGTGCTGTGCTATCACTGGCTCTCCTTTCATGTCTACTCTGGAGCTTCGACCGTTGAACGTTTCCATGTATGCCACTGATTACGAGGATAATTTCTTCTTGAAGGTTGCTGCTAGAGTCAATTTTGGTGCTCCAAGCATGGATGCCTTGAGGTAAAACCTTATTGCAACTCTTCTTTGTGTAACATCATTCAGAAGCTGAAAGACTTTCACTTTTAGGTATCCAGATGATCCATATGACAGAATCTGGGAGTCAGATGTTAATAGACGACCAAACTATCTTGTTGGTGTAGCTCCTGGGACGATAAGAATCAATACATCAAAGCCTGTAAACACGTTGACCAGAGAGTATCCTCCTATGAAAGTTATGCAAACAGCAGTGGTTGGCACTCAAGGAATGATCAGCTATAGATTAAACCTGGAAGACTTCCCTGCCAATGCTCGGGCATATGCTTACTTTGCTGAGATTGAAGACCTTGCTGCTAATGAAACCCGGAAGTTTCAGTTGGTGCAACCGTATTTCCCTGGTTATAGCAATGCTGTGGTGAATATTGCTGAGAATGCCAATGGTAGCTACACTCTCTATGAACCTAGCTACATGAATGTCACTTTTGATTTTGTTTTGTCATTCTCGTTCGGAAAGACAAAGGATTCTACGCGAGGGCCGCTCCTAAATGCGATTGAAATTAGCAAGTATCTACATATATCTGTGAAAACTGATAAGAATGATGGTGAGTACTAGAAGCTGCTTGCCTTGTAAAATTATTCTCTATATTGTTTGCAAGTCAAAATTTGTTGAAAGAGCTAACAGAAGATTTATATTTGCTTCAGTGTCTGTTCTTGATGCATTTCGTTCGATGTCTCCTGAAAGCGATTGGGCCAATGAAGGAGGAGACCCTTGTATCCCAGTTCTTTGGTCGTGGGTAAGCTGTAGCTCAACCTCACCACCTCGAGTAACGAAAATGTAAGATCTATAAAACAGAATTTTACACAAGGAGACAGAGTTTGTGAAATTATATTATATCCTTGAGATAATGCATATTGACCCCATTGGAGTACATCTTACAACAGTGCTCTATCAAGAAAAAATATAAGGGGTGAGATTCTGCCTGAGATCAATCATATGGAGGCATTGACAGAGTTGTGAGTGGTTTCTGATGCATTAAACGATATTGTCTTGGATTAATCTCTCTTTGGCGCTCTGTTATTCTTTTTGAGTAAACTTATTCTTTATAGGCGGCTTGATGGTAATGGTCTCACTGGAATCCTTCCGGACCTGAGCAAACTTGTCAACCTGAAAGTGATGTAAGCTTGCCAATCTTGATCAATATTTCTCTTGTAGTTGAAGATACTCAAATGCCGGAAAGCTTTACTTTGCTTCGTCTGTTCTACAGGCATCTAGAAAACAACCAACTTAGTGGATCACTCCCAGCATACCTTGGCCATCTACCGAACCTACAAGAACTGTAAGTAATCACAAGTTTGGTTTCTGTAGCGGTGACTATACTGATACACAACTATCAACTCTATACATGGCAGTTTTGACAAATTTTATTATCTGGCAGGTATATAGACAATAACTCTTTCAGAGGAACGATTCCTTCATCATTGCTGGGGAAAGTTTTGTTCAAGTGAGTATGCTACAAGTTGATTTAAGCATACCGAAGTTTTAAAGTTTTCCGTTTTGTTGAAAGAGTTTCCTCTTGAAGTGCTAACACGCGGCTATAACAACGTTTTTATCCAGGTATAGTAATAATCCTGAGCTTCATAACGAGGCACAGCAAAAGCACAATTGGCTGATACTAGGGATATCAATGGCCGCTGTTGCAATTGTATTGCTGATAGCTGGAGGAGGTCTTCTTTTACTCTGTACCCTCCGTAAGAAGAAAAATGCTGATAAAGGTATATATATAAATATAGGTCTTGATAGTTATCAGGTATCCTCGAAGTGGAGGGTTGTCTTACTCATGTTTTTTTTTCAGGTCCTTCCACGGGGACTAAGCAAAAAGGTTTGGCAGCTTATTCAGCTGTGAGGGGCGGACACTTGTTAGATGAAGGTGTAGCCTATTTCATATCGCTTCCTATCCTTGAAGAGGCCACTGATAATTTTTCCAAGAGAGTTGGAAAAGGAAGTTTTGGGTCTGTATACTATGGTAGGATGAAAGATGGGAAAGAAGTCGCAGTCAAGATAACTGCAGATCCTTCTAGCCACTTGAACAGACAATTTGTGACTGAGGTATCAGCTTATTTTGAATTCAAGATTCTTAAGTAGACGGTTTAACTGGGACAAACTGTGCAGGTTGCTCTATTATCAAGAATTCACCACAGGAACTTGGTGCCTTTGATTGGATACTGTGAAGAAGCAGACCGGCGTCTATTGGTTTACGAATATATGCACAATGGAACCTTGGGAGATCACTTACACGGTCAATATTATATTCCTCCTAAGTTTGGGTTTTCATTTATGTTAATGACTCATGAAATCAAATCCCTGACAGGTACAAGCGACTACAAGCCATTGGACTGGCCAACACGGCTACAAATTGCACAAGATGCTGCCAAAGGTTTCAAGCGAAATTTCAAGATTATATATTTCTGTTGTGGCTATAATATGAAACTTCAGATTATTACAGGTCTTGAATACTTGCACACTGGCTGCAATCCTAGTATCATTCACAGGGATGTGAAATCAAACAATATACTTCTGGACATTAACATGAGAGCCAAAGTGTCAGACTTTGGACTCTCCAGGCAGACAGAGGAAGACGTGACTCACGTGTCCAGTGTCGCAAAAGGAACCGTTGGTTACCTTGATCCAGAGTAAAGCCACCGACACAACCTCACAAAAAAAAATCTTTTATCTTTACTGATACTGCATTGTTGTGACAGGTACTATGCTAGTCAGCAGCTGACTGAGAAGAGCGATGTCTACAGTTTCGGAGTTGTTCTCTTTGAGTTACTCTCTGGAAAGAAACCAGTCTCAGCTGAAGACTTCGGTCCTGAACTTAACATAGTTCACTGGGTAAGAACCTCTTTGACCTTTCACAGTTCAGCAACGTGTAAGATTCACAAACCACAAACCTTTTCTTGTTCACCAATACAGGCGAGATCACTGATCCGTAAAGGAGACGTGTACGGGATCATAGATCCATGTATAGTAGGGAACGTGAAGATAGAGGCAATCTGGAGAGTAGCAGAGGTGGCGAACCAGTGCGTTGAGCAGCGTGGGCATAACAGGCCAAGGATGCAGGAAGTGATAGTTGCCATACAAGAAGCGGTAAGAATCGAGAGAGGAAACGAGAACGGGGGCAAGTCATCGGGTTCGAGCAGCTCAAAGGCGCAATCATCTCGTAAGACGTTGCTCACCAGCTTCCTCGAGATAGAGAGTCCTGACATCTCAAGAAACAGCTTAGCTCCAGCTGCTAGGTGAT
>NW_026618916.1:0-10391 GCF_000801105.2 Raphanus sativus
ATCTTCTCGACATCTCTCTTCATGTTTGGCCAGTAGAAGTGTTCCTTTAGAATAGCATAGCTTAGTTTTAGCAACACACAAATTGCCCCATCAGACCTCCACCATGTGATTCCCTAACATAGAGCTCTCGCAAAGAACAATTAGGCAAGCAAATCGATTTTCAAAGAATAAGAAACCATCAGCTTGATAGAATTTGCCACTAGTATGTTTCTCACTATCCTTTAAGTGTTCTTTGAAATCAGGATCATCAGCATAGTAAGATTTTATTTGATCAAGCCTAACAACTTAGTTTCCATGGAAGCAAGCAAAGTAATATCTTCTTGAAAAGTGCATCAGCAACAACATTCTCTTTTCCTTGCTTGTAGTGGATAACATAAGGAAAGGTTTCAAGAAATTCTACCCACTTGGCGTGCCTCTTATTCAGCTTGTGTTGTCCCTTTAGGTGCTTGAGTGATTCATGATCAGTGTGGATCACAAACTCTTTCGGCCAACAAGTAGTGCTGCCATGTCTCCAAAGCCCTGATCAATGCATAAAGCTCTTTATCATAAGTCGGATAGTTCAGCATAGCACCTCCAAGTTTCACTAAAAGGCAATGGGTTTCTTTTCTTGCATCAGCACTGCTCCAATACCTATACCAGAAGCATCACATTCAATTTCAAAAGTCTTAGAAAAAATCAGGGAGTGCAAGTAAAGGTGCTTCAGTCAACTTCCCTTTAGGTTCTGAAAAGCTTCTTCTTGTGCTTCTTCCCATCTGAAACCACATTCTTTTGATAACTTCAGTGAGGGGTGCTGCAATAGTGCTGAAGTCTCTGACAAACCTTCTGTAGAACCCAGCTAGTCCATGAAAGCTCCGGACTTCACTCACACTCTTAGGAACTGGCCAATCTCGGATGGCTTTTACTTTCTCTTCATCCACCCTGATCCCTTGAGCTGAAACAACAAAAGCCTAAAAACACAAGGTGATCTGTTCCAAAAGTACATTTATCAAGATTAGCAAAGAGAGATTCTTTCCTAAGCACTTCTAAAACAATCCTCAAATGTTCAGTATGCTCAGACAAACTTTTGCTATAGATCAAGATGTCATCGAAATAAACTACCACAAGTGTCCTATGAAGGCTCTCAAAACATGATTCATCAGCCTCATGAAAGTGCTAGGAGCATTAGTTAAACCAAAAGGCATAACAAGCCACTCATACAATCCATGTTTTGTTTTAAAGCAGTTTTCCATTCATCCTCCTTCTCTCATCCTAATCTGATGATATCCACTCTTTAATCTATCTTAGAGAAAATGCAAGACCCATGCAATTCATCAAGCATATCATCAAGTCTAGGGATAGGATGTCTGTACTTTACAGTGATATTGTTGATGGCTCTGCAGTCAACACACATGCGCCAGCTTCCATCCTTCTTTGGCACCAGTAGTACAGGTACGGCACAAGGGCTCATGCTTTCTCTAATGTGTCCTTTAGCCATCAGCTCATCAACCTGCCTTTGTAACTCCTTGGTTTCGTCTGGGTTGGTTCTATAGGCTGGTCTATTTGGAAGAGAAGCGCCTGGAACCAGATCTATTTGGTGTTCAATCCCTCTGAAAGGTGGCAAGCTAGCTGGACTTTCTCCTGGAAAGACATCACCATATTCCTGCAAGATAAACTCAAACCCTTTCGGAAGCTCCGGAGCACGGTTAGAAGAGGTTAGTAGTGAACCTTTAAAGATAAACAAAAGCAAAGGTTGTTGGAGAATCAAAGCTTTCCTGATCTCACTGTTTTTGGCCAAAGGATTAGTTCCTTTCTTTGATTCAGATGAGTTCTCCTTGGCTTCTTGTCGCCTGAGCCTTAGTTGTAGCTGATCTTCATGAACTTCTTGAGGTGACAAAGGTGCAAGCACAATCTTTTTATCCCTGTGAGTGAAGGAGTGGCGATTTGTAAACCCATCATGGATAGCTTTCTTGTCATACTGCCAAGCCTGCCTAAGAGGATATGACTGGAATCCATGGGTAGTACGTCACACACTATCTCATCTTGGTACCTCCCAATGGTTATAGGAACCATAACTTGCTCAGTGACCTTCAGCTCGCCTCCCTCATTAAGCCATTGAAGTGGGTAAGGTCTAGGATGCTTCCCTGTTTTTAGGCCAAGCTTTGCTACAAGAGATTCACTAGCCACGTTAGTACAACTTCCACCATCTATAATCAAGCTGCAAACTTTATCATAAACAGTACAACGAGTGTGAAAGAGATTCTCCCTTTGATCAATGTCTTCTGGTTTGGATTGGACCTGAAGAGACCTTCTTGTAACCAGGAGCTGTCCTCGGACTGGATAATCTATCAACTCTTCCTCGGAAGCATCAGCATTCTCTTCCTCAGATATAATATCTCCATTATCCAAGAGAATCATCACCTTCTTGTTAGTGCATTCATTAGCATAGTGACCAATGCCATGGCACTTGAAACACTTCACATCTCTTGATCTAGTTGCTGGTGCTTTTCCCTTATCATCACGCTGATAGTCTTTGTGTTCTTCCTTGGGTTTAGCTAGGCTTTTCTCATCCTTGGTTGTCCTGTAGTTGTTGCCGTATGAACCCTTGGAGCTGTTCTTTCTCTTCTGTTGTTGCTCAATGAGGATAGCTTTGTGAAGAAGCTCATAGATGTCATCATAATCCTGCAGCTCCAATCGATCTTGTATTTCCTGTTGAGACCAGCTTGGAACCGAGCCATAGTTGCATTAGAATCCTCAACAACAGATGCTTTTATCATGAGAGTCTCCATCTCCTGATAGTAATCCTCCACGCTCTTAGATCCTTGAGTGAGCCTCCTTAGTTTCAGATGAACATCCTTGTGGTAATGACTTGGAACAAATCGTTTCCTCATGAGAGTCTTGAGTTCAAACCAACCTGATACTGCTGCTTCCCCGGTTCTTCTTCTTGTTGAAGTAATCTGATCCCACCAGTGAAGAGCATAACCATTGAATTCAGTTGCTGCAAGTCTAACCTTCTTGAGCTCTGAGTAGTTGTGACAATCAAAGATCAACTCTATCTTTTTTTCCCAATCAAGGTAATCGTCTGGATTGCTGGTACCACTGAAGATTGGTACTCTGAGCTTGATGTTACCAAGACTGTCATCTGGCCTGTGTCTCTCTGCCCGGTTGGTTCTGGTCTGAGATGGTGCTCTAACTGATCTTACTTCATCTGAACTCCTTCCAGAAGAGGTGATATCATCATCAGTTAAGCCAGTAGCAACTCTCTTGCCTCTCCTTTTCTCTCTAGCAGCTTTCCTAGCCTGAGAAGCACTACCTAAAACATTGTTAGTAGCAAAGGAATTTCTTTCAAATTCAAGTTTCTTATCTATTGCTTTCATCAGAGTTGACATCATAGCATCCATCTGGACTTTGTTGAATAGGTTTCTTCCCGCTCATGCTCTTCATCCGACATGATTCCTATTAAGAAACTCAACAAGAAAGGTTAGAACACAATATGATAGCCGAAGCCTCACTGGTGTTTCTCTCAAGTGTTTCTCTCAAGTGTTTCAGTTTGTGAATCCAGGAGTTCAATAGCAAACAGAGTTCAAGCCTTTTGAAGTCAATTCCCTACCCCAAAGAGAAGAAAAGATAGACAGTATTAAGAGATTTAGTTCGCAAGAGGCTTTACCACCAGAGACTGGATTTCTCTTCAGTCTGGCTGGATTTCTCTTCAGCCTTAGATACCTTGATCTTTCTTTTTTTTTTTTTTAAAACTGGTCGGCCCCCTCGCACTTTTAGATAGATAGGAAAGAGATGGATAGATTCACAGAAACAGAATGATCAAAAGAGGTTCCCAAAGAGAAAAGAAAATCGAGTACAAACCCTGAATCAAAAGCCCTCAATCTGCTCTGATACCACTTAATGAAACCCTTGATGGTTTTGAATCCCTTTTGGATGGATCTGAGGGTGATATGGGTTGTGTTTTGCGGATTAGATCAAGGATGGTATTGTCTCCTTGATAGATGAATGATTACTTGGATAGATTGATAGATGGAGATGGTTTGCGGATGAAGGTAGAGATGGTTGGTGGTTCTTCAGTGTGAGATCGATGGAAGAGATCAAACACTTGTGTAGATGCGCCAGAGATCGTGAGTATCACGCCCACAAACAATGATCTAAGGCAAAAGCCGTGCAGAGAATCAACTCCTAGGCAAACAGTGTTCAGAAACTGAACAAAGGATTCACAAAAACAAAGGAAAGATTTTTATTTGAAAAGTGAATGAATCATACTTTGGATTCTCACGGTTTATGTAGAACAATGACAAAGAAAGAATGTGGAAACTTGCAACAAGACTTGTGTGAAACTAAGAAGAAAACACTTAGAACTAGGCAATCTCGAAGACTGAGTAATTGAAGAATTCCTTGACTTGATTCTCCATCGAAATTGGTTCTGGTTTAGAATAAACCAACATCGAAATTGCATTCTTCAATCTCCTGGTTTGTGATCTTGTAACCGGGCCTAACTTGGTTATGAGATCATGGTTGTCGTGGGCTTTACTTGTCTCCTCTTCAGCAACATCTAGCTCACTTGTCTCCTCTTCAGTATCACTCAGCTGAATCAGCTCCTCATGCTCCGCATTGGCTCCTTGTTTAGCTAGGTTTGCATCACATCCAGACACCAAGACCTTGAGTTCCATTCAGATACATCAACAGCCTTTCCACCATACGCCAGTGATGTTCCTTTGGAGTTTGCATATGTTGACTCACCTGATTCACAGCAAAACAAATGTCAGGCCGTGTGATGGTTAAGTAAATCAACTTACCTACAAGCTTTCTATAAAGCTTTGGATCATGGAATGGCTTGCTATCTTCAATCTCCCCCTCACGTGGAACCTTGTACCCATCCTCCATGGGCATCTTAGCTACCTTGCCTCCATATGCACCTGCATCTTTCAAGAGATCAAGTGTATATTTCCTTTGAGAGATGAACAAGCCTTCCTTGGATCTACATAACTCAATTCCAAGGAAATATTTCATCTCTCCCAAGTCTTTAATCTCAAACACAGATTTGAGAAAGTCCTTAGTTTCCTTGATACCTGCTTTATCAGAACCAGTAATGATAATATCATCCACATATACAAGGATTACAATGATACCTGATGGTGTAACCAAAGTGAATAGGGTATGATCGAGTTCACACTTCCTGAAACCTCTTCCATTCAGTGTGGTGCTTAACTTATGGTACCAAGCTCTAGGTGATTGCTTGAGACCATAGATAGCCTTCTTCAATCTCAAAACATTCCCTTTCTTCACTAAGTGTTCAAGACCAGGAGGTGGAAGCATATAGACCTCATCTTCAAGCTCTCCTTGCAAGAAAGCATTCTTGACATCCATTTGCCACAACTCCCACTCTTGGTTCACAGCTAGTGATAGCACAACCCGGATTGTATGGAGCTTAGCAACAGGAGCAAATGTATCTATATAATCTTCTCCCCATGTCTGAGTGAACCCTCTTGCAACTAGTCTGGTCTTGCGCCTATCTATCTTGCCATTAGGAAGATACTTGATGGTGAAGATCCACTTGCTAGTCACTGCCTTCTTCCCTTTAGGTAGTTCACTCTCATACCAAGTATCATTTTTAATCATAGCATCTGCCTCAGCATTGACTGAATCTCTCCATTCTTGTATTAGCATTGCTTCTTCATAGCTTCTTGGAACATAACTTTCATCCAGGCTTACTTGAAAGGCACAATGCTCTTCTGGAAACTCAGCAAACGAGCATACAGCTTGAGAGGGATGCTCCACAGCCTGGGCATTGTAGTACACTCTCGTGTTTACCCAGTTGGAAGCATCTCTCCTTTGCCGTGTGCTTCTCCTTAAGACAGGTACTTGTTGAACTTCTTGCACTGGTTCTGATTGTCCCTCTTGAACTCCACTCGTTTCTTCTTGTTGAGTCTGATCCTCTTGCTCAGACTGACTTCCATTTCCTTCTCCCATCTCAACTTGATCATGACCATTGCCTGAACTTTGATCTCCTTGACCTCCAGCTTCAGGTGTATT
The DNA here is from genome assembly GCF_000801105.2 of Raphanus sativus. Taxonomy (NCBI): domain Eukaryota; kingdom Viridiplantae; phylum Streptophyta; class Magnoliopsida; order Brassicales; family Brassicaceae; genus Raphanus; species Raphanus sativus. The sequence continues at coordinate 6,016 of NW_026618916.1, forward strand.
GCCTCCCTCATGATCAAGATGAGTGGGTTCTTCAGTTTCATTTGTAGGAGGCGTGTGTTGCCTCCCTTGATCCTGGGTCACTCCTATCCCAAGTCCTTCAAATATCATCCGTAGACTGGCTGCTCTATCAGATGGTCTAGCTAGTTCTTCTAGCTCCTCCCAATTCTTGCCTTGATAATATCCTTTCTCCTCCATGAACTTAACATCTCTGGAGACCAGAACTCTTCTTGCATCCGGATCATAGCACTTGTATCCCTTTTGGGATGTAGAATACCCAATAAACATTGCCTTGGAGCTCTTTGCTTCAAGCTTGTTCCTTGTTTCTCCTGGTACCAGCACATAACACACACAACCAAATACTCTCAAGTGATCTAGCACTGGTTTGTTCTTGTTAAGTACCTCAAAAGGTGCTTGATCCTTCAGTATCTTGGTTGGTGTTCTGTTGATCAAGTAGCAAGCTGCTAAGACAGCATCACTCCAATATCTCTTTGGTACACTTGTTTGAAACATAAGAGCTCGTGCAACTTCCATCAGATGCCGGTTCTTCCTCTCAGCCACACCATTCTGTTGTGGTGTGTAAGGACAGCTAGTTTGATGCAAGATCCCATGCTTGGACAGATAGTCTTTAAAGGCATGACCTATGTACTCTCCACCATTATCAGACCTGAAAATCTTGATCTTGGCATTATATTGGTTAGTCACATAGTCATGAAAATTCTTGAATGCATCTATCACCCTATCCTTTGTTTTAATGAGAGTTATCCAGGTGTATTTCGATTTCTCATCAATGAAGGTGACATAGTACTTGTATCCATCTCTGGATAAACAAGGAGATGTCCACACATCAGAATGGATTAAATCAAAACAATTTTCATAAACAGTAGTTGATCTTTGAAACACAGTTTTACAATGTTTTCCCAAAATACAAGCTTCACAATCATTGTTTTGAAAAACAACACCTGGTAACATCAAGCTTAAAGCTCTAAGGTGAGGATGACCTAGTCTAGCATGCCACAATGCATCATTATTAGAAGAGACCGAATTGAAAGAACAACAGGAACTAGAAATGGGTAAAGTGTCTTGAAGTAGATAGAGCTCTCCCTTGGTAACACCTTGTCCAATGAGCTTTCTACTCTCAATATCCTGAAACATAACCTCATTAGGGGTGAAGATAACATTGCATTGAAGATCATTGGTGCATCTTTTCACAGATAAAAGATTAGAAGTGAACTCGGGCATGTAAAAGGCTTTAGAATCCCTATCAAACAACTTGAGTTTTCCAACTCCTTTGATAGGAATCCTAGCACCATTTGCAATCATAACATGCCCTTGAGCCGGTTCTAAATCTTTAATGAGCTTACAATCACTTATCATGTGATGAGATGCACCTGAATCAATAATCAAAGGCTTATGCATGTTTTGAGCAATATGAGTCCTAGGATGATCATTTCTATTCCGCAAGCTTTCAATCACATCTAGCAACTTATCAGAAACATTCAAGGCTTTTTCAGAAATACAAGCATGCTCAATCATGTCTAGCAACCTATCAGGAACATTTGATACAAGATGAGCATTATATGAGTAGCCAAGAGTGTTTCCGAGTGTGTTACCAGACTCCTTAAGAGCTTTGATGAGGGACTCGATGTCAGACCTCCTTATGGTTTCATTGTCTCCACTCTTACTGCCCAATTGTTGTGATGCCATGGCTTTACCCTCGCTTTCACCTGCCTTCACGCTAGGACTAGCCCCGGATGAACCAGCTCCATTTGCTTCAGCTGAGAGATTTGCTCTTGCATCTCCACCTTTTGTGAACTTCGCCGGTTTGAGGTGTGGGTGTAAGACCCAGCACTGGCTCTTCCTATGGCCTGTCTTCTTGCAATGATCACAATCACCCGAGAACCTTTCACCATACTTTCTATCTCCACCTTTGTACATAGCCTTGTTAGCTTGTACTTCTTCAGCCTTGTGCGCCAAGGAAAGATCCTTCTTCCCTCCAAAGAGACCAATAGATCCCTCCTCCTTCTGTAGCTGCGCGCACACCTCTTCCATGGATGGAAGTGTAGTAGACCTCAAGATGTGTGCTATCACATCCTTGTAGGCCGGATCCAATGTCATCATAAGCCCGAACACTTGATCTTGCTCCCTTCTCTCCGCGAGTGTGTCTTGATCAGTAGTGTTGGGTCTCAAGCCCTCCAGCTCGTTCCAAAGAGCTCTGAACTTCCCCAAGTGCTTGGCGAACTCCTCACCATCTTGAACTAGAGCATTGATAGCTCCTTTCAACTCAAACACACGACTTAAGTTGGTTTTGTTACCATAAGTCTTTTGAAGCACCTCCCAAAGATGCTTAGGAGTCTCGCAGTAGCTGTAGGCTTCAAGGAGATGCAGCTCAAGAGATCCCTGAAGCACGGATAGCACCATAAGATCATCTTTCACCCATCGCTTGAACTCAGCTAAAGCTTTCTCCTTTTCCTTCTCATCTTCATCTTCCTTGGCCACTGGCTTTGTTTGAGCTTCATCCGTGATGTGACTCCAAAGCCCTAGCCTTCCAATAGCTGTTTTCACCAGCCTAGACCACAGCAAGTAGTTGCTTCCTCCCTTGAGAGCAACCGGAACCGAGATCACCTTGTTGTTGTTGTAGTTATCCTCCATGTTTTTCTTCCCGCCAAGAACACTTTTGAATCTTCACTTGAATCGAACTGAAGAACACGAACCCAGATCTCAATACCAAAGCCAACCTGGCTCTGATACCATATGATTTTAGAGAATAAGAATGGTATTGAGAGAATAGAGAAGAAATAGAGAGAATCCGAGTGAAGAGAAAGATTGTTTGTAAAGAGATTAAGAGATTATGTAACCATTGTTGCAAAGCTTAAGAGAAAATGTGTCTCTGATTTCTTAACCTCAAAATGTCGACAATACAAGAGTATATAAAGAGGAGAAGAGTAAAGACTAGGGTATTCAGAACACTATTCAAAGCATGTGGAGTCAAGGCAATACTTGGCTAAGATTGCACACATGCTTTGGTCAAAAGGTGAGAGTGGCGCGCCTTGCTTTACAGGCTGTCTTGGTCTGGCTGAGCTTAAGGATAAGAAACCTTATCCTCCAACGGTCAGTAACAGTATGCGCTCTTCCCTTAAGCTCTCCATCCCTCCTTACTTCACTTATGGTCGACCTTGTACCTTCCTTGAGTTGCAAGTCTCCAAATAGTGTATAGTAACTCTTGTAATAGTAAATAGTAGTCATGTTACTATTTACTATTACACCACTTCTCCCAAATGATCCCTTAGCTTCATAACCCCATCCTGAACTCTTCCTCACCATTTATACACTTCAGTTTAACACTATTTAAGGATAAGAGGTTGTGTATCCCACAAGGTTCCATGCGAGACTTGATCTTGAGAGAAGCACATGGTGGTGGGCTTATGGGACACTTTGGGCGTGACAAAACCTTAAGTATAGTGGCAGAACACTTCTATTGGCCACACTTGAGAAGAGATGTTGAGAAGCTATGCGCAAGATGCATTGTTTGTCTCAAAGCTAAATCCAGGTTACATCCTCATGGTCTTTACATTCCTTTACCTATTCCTGACCTACCTTGGGTAGATATTTCCATGGATTTTGTTTTAGGTTTGCCAAAGATCAGGAACAAGGACTCCATCTTTGTTGTGGTGGACAGGTTTTCTAAGATGGCTCATTTTATTCCTTGCAATAAGACTAATGATGCTACTCAAACTGCTGATTTATTCTTTAAGGAAGTGGTTAAGCTTCATGGTATTCCTAGAACTATTGTTTCTGACAGGGACACAAAGTTCTTGAGCCACTTTTGGAGGACCATTTGGAGGAAGTTGGGAACCAAGCTCTTGTTCTCTACCACTTGTGATATAGGCACAAAGAGGGCCTTGCTCAAGCTGGTTGGATAGGGGTGAGGATCAATGAACCGGTTGCTTATGAAGTGGAGTGAGATGGAAGGATCTGATGTAGAGGATGGTTTGAGTGATGGATCCGGTTGTATTGAGACTCGCAAAGACACCAATGGAGATGAGAAACACCACTTGGTCGTATAACCAACTTGATGATTCAATGGATGGCAAATGGGATAGTGGTGGATATGGATCTAAGTTGCTTGTTCGAATAAACAACTCAACAAAGACAAAGAGATGGTTTGATGTGGTGAGGTTTTGATTGATTCACACAACCAAAGGATGGATCGAAGTGTAACCACAAGTTCTATGATGAGGAACTTGATATAACACGATTTTGCTCTCAAGAATGCTTCTCACAAACTCTCAAAAGGCTTAGTAGTTGCTAGGGGCAAACTGACTCATATATTTCATAAAGGTTAAAGATACATGACTGCTTATAAGGGACTTATATAG
>NW_026618917.1:0-10389 GCF_000801105.2 Raphanus sativus
AAATCTTCAAAAGATTATATTTTTAATCTTCAAAAGATTATTTTTCAAATCTTCAAAGATATTTAAATAAATAATTTGATTTTGTATAAGTTTAAATTAGGAAGAAGAGATTGATATTAGAAGTTAAAGAATTGTGGTTATAAATTTTGAGGTTTGATATTGTTAAATATATGAAGTAGAATATAAAAAGATGGGGTTTAAGGTTGGGGGTTTAGAGTTTAGAGTTTAGAAAATAACCTCGTTAATAACTCGTAACTTACGAAGCATTTACGAGGAACAGAAAGACGGGCCTCGAAATTTCATCGTTTTATTTGGGACGGGCCTCGCAATTTCTCGTAATGTTACGAGGGTTTTACGAGTAACAAAAAGACGGGCCTCGCTAATTTATCGTTTAATTTTGGGACGGGCCTCGCAATTTCCTCGTAAGCTTACGAGGTTTTTACGAGAAAGAGGAACACGGGCCTCTTTAATTCCTCGTAAACTTACGAGGAAATTGCGAGACCTCCGTAACTTATATATACAACCTCACAAACCTCACACTGTCCATTCCTCCCAACTTCCTCTCCACTTCCTCCCCATTTCGTCTCTAACTCCTTTCCCATTCCTCTCTCCTCCGAAAATGGTAATTTCCTCGCCCCCTTTTATTAGTTTAGACAATTTAGATAGGTGGTTAATTTAGGTGGTTAGTTTAGAGAATTTAGATAGGTTTACGGATTTTATGTTTGTTAGATAGATTTTTAAATTATTGATGATAGCTTTTTAATTATTGATGATCATAATCTCAAAAAATATATTTTTGCAGGTTCGCCAGCGCATGCTTACTGCTCACTACAGGGAGATATTCGGTGAGCCTGGTAGTCAGTTAGACCCGCCAGGTTCTTCTTCAGGTGCCGGCGGTTCAGGTTCTTCAGATCAGGAGTCTGTTCCCGAGACTCAGCATTTCTTCCCTCCGATTCCTCCTCCGATGGCTCAGCCTCAGCCGATGGCTCAGCCGATGGCTCAACCGATGGTTCCTCCGATGGTCCTCCGGTGCCTCCTCCGATGGCTCCTCCTGAGATCCCCGCCGCTGTTCATCCCGATCTCATGGTGCCACCTACTGTTCCGTTCTCGCAGTACACTGTCGAGGATATTCTTGGTATGCCAGGCAGAGCTGGTTTACCAATCATAGACCCCGACAGACCCGACGGGACTTTATGGTAAGTGTATTTTTAAATAATTAATTTAATTTATAACTTCATTAAATAATTTAAATTTTCATTTTTTTCCAGGTTTGGGGTTGACAATTCCCTTGCGACAGATGTAACCGAGACGATTAAAGGTTACTTCTCCATGGCGCATCCAAACTGGAAATTGACGCCGATCTACATCCGAAAGACGTGGTTCAAGATTTACGCTGTAAGTAATTCTATTAATTAATTTTTTTTTTATTAACTAATTATTAATTTTTTTTTTTATTAACTAATATTAATTTTTTTTTGCAGCAAAAGTATCATGGTCCATCGGGGTCAGTGAGAGAGTGAGGAAGGCGTTTTACGAAAAGGCGCAAGTTCGCTTGTCGGACACGGTTTGCAACTGGAAGGGTGCCTGGATCGTCAAGGGGTACACCCGTGGCAAACCCGCTGAGCTTACCACGGATGTTTGGGACGGCCTCATCCGTTACTGGAAGGATCCTAACTCCATTAGGATCGCAAACATTTGTGCTGCCGCCCGTAACACGGTAGACGAGCACGGTAACGGCCCGATGCTACACTCTACGGGCCAAAAACCACATGCCGGTGTCCGTTTGAAAATGGTACGTAATTAAATATTTAATTATTATTTTTAATATAATTAAATATATTTCTAACAATTTTCTTAAATGTTTTTAGGCCAAAGAGTTGGGACGTCTCCCGACTCTTCCGGAACTTTACGAGCGGACCACAAAAACAAGGCGGGCCAGTTTTTAGATGGCAAGTCCGAGCAAATCTACAACAACGTAATTGCTCGGGTTGAGGAGCGCCAGACTCAGCTGACCCAGCAGTCCGGCGACGGATTACCAGTTACCTTATCCACAACTGAAGTGGATAAGATTTACGAGGAGGTAAATTTTTTAACATTATATCTTTTTAATTATTAATTGATTAAATTTTTTAAATTTAACTAACAAATATAATTTTTTTGTTTTTAAGGTTGTCCCTAAGAAAAAGGGACGTACGTTGGGGATCGGTTCCGTCAATGATGTCCCGAGAGCGACATCATCTTATGCTCAGAGACAGACCGAAGAAGTCACTCAGTTGCGTTCCGAGCTGGGCGCGACCAAAAGCCGTGTGAGTGGACTCGAAGCCTTCATCGACGTTATAGCGTCCACAAATCCGGAATGGGAAGCTTTGTTGAGGAACATGAAACAACAAAATCCCATTCCAGGCGAGTCATCGGGCACACATAACGAGGAGGATGTTACGAGGAGGAGCGAGGAATTCTACGAGGCGATGAACGAGCCTTAGTTTTTTAGTTTTTTTTCGGTTTATGTATTATAAAATCCAAAACTTAATTATATATAAAATATTTTGTTGCTTGTGAATTTTATTTAAAATTTATTTATAAATCCAATATTTAAATATTTTTATTTTGTTAATTAATAATTATTATATTTATCAAATAATATTTTATTAATTCGAAAAATGGAAGTCTACGAGTTATTTACGACGAAAATGTTTCCGAGAAATTTACGAAGAAATAGTTTCGAGGTTTTTACGAGGAAAGTCTTTCGAGGTCTTTACGAGGAAAGGCTTTCGAGGTTTTTACGAGGAAAACCTTTCAACGATTCTACATCGATTTTACGAGGAAATCCTTTCAAGGATATTACATCGAATTTACGAGGATATGATTTCAAGGATCTTACGTGTAAGTAACGACGCGAGGTTCACGTGGTTTGTACGAGGAAATTAGGCGAGTGATTTACGAGGAAATGGGGCGTGGAACTTACGACGAAATATTAACTTCGTCTTTACGAGGAAAGAGAAACCTCGCTATACTACGAGGAAATGGCGACGAATCCTTTTTTACGACGGACGAAAAACGACGAAAGGCTTTTCCTCGTTAATTCCTCGTAAACCTCCTTTTACGAGGAATTAACGAGGAAAATGGCCCTCGTTAATTATTTGTTTTCTTGTAGTGTTAGGTTAAGAACTTAGAATTTAGGCGGTAGACTAGCAAGGTAGGACCTAGAACGTCCGGCCGCCTCTCGTTCTATTTTCATCTTGTCCGCAGGCTCCTGTCTCTCTCGGAAGGATCTAACAATCCTTTTACTTAGAGTTCCGCTCATAGGAACCCTAGGCGTTATTCTCGACACGCCCGTTTCTATGACAAACGCTCGTACTAGACGAACTCCACCAGGCAGTTCGATCTCTTGTTCAAATCTTTCCAACTGAACTACGTCCGACTTGATCCTCGAAAGGGGTACGTAGGCAGCCTTCCTTAAGGTCCAGTCTCAAATCTTAATAAAACATTTCCGCATTTATTTGATCACTTGTCGTTGGTTGTCGCAGAGAATCCGGACCTTCAGGGAAAGTTAGGTTTACTTAGCTTTCCTCCGATTTACTTACTTAAAATCGACCGTGCGAATTTCGGTTCCCACAGTTTGGCGCTAGAAGGGGGGGGGTCGGATTCTCTTACTCAAAAACCTACGATTGGTAACAACAGCATGGCCACATCACCTGTCCGCAACATCGTGTCATTCGGGGACAGAGCAACGGCTGGTCAAGCCAAACCTCACGACGAACTCCTCGTTATCAGACTAACGATCCAGGACATCGACGTAGCAAGAATATTGGTCGACACCGGATGCTTGACAAATATTATATATAAGAACGCTCTCGAGAGGATGGGAATCGACCTAAGCGCTATCACGGACGATCCCAACCCAATAATCGGACTCTCAGGAAACATCACAATGACCCTCGGCTCAGTCGATCTCTCGGTCAGAGCCGGGAGCGTCACGAAGATGGTGGAGTTTTTGGTAGTCGACGGTCCAGCAGCATATAACGCGATCGTCGGGACTCCGTGGTTAAATTCCTTGCGAGCAATCCCCTCGACTTTCCATCTGTGCCTCAAATTTCCGACCCTCCTCAGAGTTGAAACAATACAAGGAGATTGTAAAGCGCCGCAAGTCTGCTTGGCCGCTGGGTTAAAACGAAAAAACTCTGAGTCCGAAACTAACCCAAAAAAGCAAGCAACTCACGAACCAGCATCGCAGGACCTCCAGAAATCTTCTGGCAGTCGCAAAGAGCTGAGGTCCTGGAAGGAAAACGTGAGCCCACTTGCGAACCAGTAATTTCGGTCTGCCTCGACGAGACTAACCCAGAGCGGTGCGTGGAGATTGGAGCCAATCTCCGCAATCTATTGAAAGCAGAACTCACCGCATGTCTCAAGAAGAACCTTAAATGGCAAGTATGCGTCGACTTTACTGTTCTCAACAAAGCATGCCCGAAGGATTGTTTTCCGCTTCCGCACATCGACCGTCTGGTCGAGACAACCGCAGGAAACAAACTCCTATCGTCCATGGACACAACCCCCCTCGTTTGGGATTATCTAAGAAAGACTTCGGTAAAATTCATAAAAAGACTTGGTAATGGAGACGGATTCCTGCCTGCCGTATAAAACGGCTATGGTTAGCTTGAACACCAGTTGCCTTAACTATACGGGGAATTGAAACCTTTCGGAAAAACCAGCGTCACATCGACGGCTTTTTCTAAAGAAAAATCGTAAAAACGTCTAAGGCCCAAGACAGCCCAAAAGGGGCCGAATCACGGCTAAACGACCCACATACGATTTTAGGAAGGATCGAGCCCAAAGCTGATATGACGGTCTGATTACCAAGTAGAGTTTCGACTGAAAATGCTTTTTAGAATTTCTCCTGGAAATCGCGGAGAAACCCCAAACTACTCATGAAACAGAAAGCACGACTGATCGGGTTACCAATCAGCGTTTCTAATGATAAAATTCGATAACATTTTACGGAACACCTTTCGTAAAATAAATTCTCGAAAATATTTCACGAGACAGCTTTTGCATGATTAAACTCGACAACATTTTACAAAACAGTTTCCGTAAAATTAACTCGACAACATTTTGTGAAATAACTCTCGTAAAATAAAAGGTCAACAACGTTCTAAGAAACATTTTCTACACAAGGAAAAACCTACGGAAAACAAACAAGAACGCAAAAACACGCACAAGTCGAAGGAACCGAGCAGCCGACTCCGGTCGTGGCCGTGGCCGCCGGGCGGCTAGCCCCGTGCTGGCCGTGGCCGCCGGCGGCTAGCGCCCGTGCTGGCCGTGGCCGCCGGGCGGCTAGCCCCGTGCTGGCCATGGCCGCCGCGGCTAGCGCCCGTGCTGGCCGTGGCCGCCGGGCGGCTAGCCCCGCACTGGCCGTGGCCGCCGGCGGCTAGCGCCCGTGCTGGCCGTGGTCGCCGGGCGGCTAGCCCCGTGCTGGCTCGGGCCGTCGGACGGCTAGTCTTCGTGCGTAAGTTCTAGGCCCCCGGGTCGTCAGAAATCCGTGTTTTGCGACTTTTCGAGATCCCGCAAACAAAACTCCTTCTCTTGCTCCAAGATTTCGAAGAATCCATAAGACGTCAACGGACAGAAAAACTTCGTATAAAACGGTGATGGTTATCTTAAAACACCATTTCCCTCGGCAATGGATCGAAGATCTTCCGAAAGACTCGACATCCAAGTGTTGGCTAGCCCCCGTGCTGCCTTTAGGCGCCGGACGACTAGCGCACCCGTACTGCGCTGGTTATCGGGCGACACAACATTCGTCAAGCACGGCAAATCCTCGCAAAACTATTCCGACGATAGTCCAATCCAATACTTTGCACCTTTCGTAAAATAATCCTAGACAATACTTCACGAGACAGCTTCTGCGCGACTAAACTCGACAACATTTTACGAAACAGTTTCTGTAAAATTAACTCGACAACATTTTGTTGAAAAACTCTCGTAAAGTAAAAGCTCGGCAATATTTTAAGAATATCATTCGTAAAGAAAAACAATATCATAAGCTTCTTGATCTGACCAGTTCACTCATAGCTTGACGAAATATCAAGTCTCACTCAAGTGACGTCTTGCCAATCATTTTCGCTTGTCCGCCCACCTTAGCCTTCTTCGAGTTTCGCCTACTTCTCCTCCCTTTGCTTCAACGATTCTGCACTATTCCTTCGGGTACATGGTCGATTTAACCAGCAGTACGAGGAAACGAGGATATGAACTTAGGCGAAGACCTTTGACAATAAAACGTTAGAAGACAAAGAGGAACGGACATGAGGCAATCTCGAGTAATCAATGAGACTAAGGTATGTCCGACTTAGAAAATTTTATCATAGGAAAGGGATGGGAACGTCTTGTAAACCGCCGTAAAATTTAGGGAACTTAGGACCTAGGTGGAAGTCTAGCTAGCTAAGTCTTAGGCATTTTCTTCCAGTTTCGTTCTATTGTTCCTTGACTGTTTAGGCATAACGCGCAAACCGATCTAATCTCTCGAAAACCGAGAAACGATCGCCGCGCATCCTTGGCATACTCTTTCCGCTTCCGTGAGACTAATGGCACGACAGAGAGCTACAAAATTAACGAAATAACCTTCGGTAAAACTTCATGAGTAACCCGAAGCAACTTTCGCCAAAAAAACAAACCCTAAAGTGGTAAATCGTTTCGAAAAGCCATCACCCATAACTTGGAAAACTCCTCTATGATTGGCATGTCTATCTCGACGAACTCTATTCGGCCCTCGGCCAACTACGTCTTTCCATAAAGCCCGAACATGCACTCGACATCGCCATTAAGGACAATCGTCAACTAAACACGATCTTAACGGTAACACAAAGGGTCATGGACTGGTCTTTTACCAACGACTTCCTTGGCTAAACGGCTGAAGTCAGCCTCCATGCCGATCCACAATACTTAGCGACCACCGCTCCAACCGTGTAACGGCTAAAAAAGACAATCTACGATTTGTCGTAAACGCCAAACGGATATTATGCAAGCAGTTTGTCGTATAACCCAAAATCGGAATCATACGATAACGAAACTTGATCCTAACAACCAAATGGTTAAACGGAAGATCTTAAACTTATCATCAAATCGATTAAGTTCTATACGCCCCATAAAACACGGCACGAAAAGAAACGCTCGTAGCAAAGCTCCAGAGCTATACGAGTCATTCTTACAAAAACAAATCTCAGAAGGCCAACACTTCACGAAACATAGTGAAGTTAGACGCTTCCCCCCCCCCGGTAAAATTTACGCGACCCTTCGGTCCTAAATCCTCAACACAATTCGCCAACTACTAAACGGCTGCGACAACGGATCCAGTATCCATGAAACGATTATCACATCCAGACACATGTCTCTCATCGCTTACACCTAAAATCGCTCTCTAAAAAGTAGCATACGGACCAAGCAACAAAATCACAATCCGAAGTGACTACTCGGATTCTATCCTTAACACTTGACGAAAGTATAAATCAAATCATAAGCGAAAGCCATAATCCTCTTATGGCATGAGAAAAATAAAATCACAGCACTGCGAGACGTCGCTTCGTGCTCGGATAAACATTTTTCGATAACAAATTCATACGCCTTCAAAACGGCATCATTTCGTTGTTGCTGATCACAACAAACGAACTCTAACGTCCTAAACAGACAAGCCACCTAAGGGTAGGCTCTTTTACATCCGACAAGGATCCCATAGCGCGCTATAACAAAAAATCCAAATTTGGTTCAGCACTTCGTAAAGGAAGTAGCTCGATTCGTGCCCAGACAAATCATATAAGCCGATACCACTTCGCGGATTTTAAAACGGTACGAATCAGGTTAAAATCACAAACAGGCAAAACGAAAGCCGATTTGTCATCGCACAGCCTCAGTCTGAGAGTAAACCTAGGTCTTGCCCTAAACCCAGCCTTGCTGGTATCTTAACATCTCATAGGCAAAGCGTCAACGACGCGAGATCCCAAAACTTGTCTCTTCACTCAAGTCTGAACGTTTTCACGAATTTTTGCGTAAATCGTAAACCGCAGGAAAATCTCGCTTTGTACAAACTACGGATACGGTGATCGTCAGGGAGGCAGGAATGAGACGACAACTCACACCCTGCCCTCTAACTTCGACAAACAGAAGTTTCTAAATGCAAAATATTTTATAAATGCATACCGCGAATTCAATACAACGCCCTAAAAAGGGCAGGGACTCAAAGCCACCAACGGCCAGTCCCGAAATCATACTTAATGGCCAACCAACGGCCGAAATGTAATCAAAATAAAAATCTCTAAAGGGATTAATAAACCTAGACGCTCCCCGGAGCATCACCTTCATCCTCAAAACTCACCCAAAGTAGGAACGGTCTCACCGTCGCCTCCATTGGTCGCACCACCACTGCATGTCTCATATGCGCCGGCTTCGCGATCCTTGACTGCGTGGTCCTGGTCCTCGAACCCTCCGAATGCAGGACAAGGGTGCACACGGATTTCAGACCAGCAAGAATCGAGTCGAAGTTGAGCAACGAACTCACGGTCTTCCCGACGTCACGTTCAAGATCGCCAATCAAAGGTGATGTGGATTTCCGCAATGAAATACTCTTAGCCAAAAATTTCGATTTTCAACTCAAATCTTCCGCCCGCAAGATCGCTCCGCATCTTGCATGCTGGGGGGCTAACTGTTGGGGTCAAAACGGTTATCTCGAAATCAACGGCTAAGTCTATTTGTCATACGAAAGTATAAGGAAGAAACGGGAAGTGATCTAAGTTTTGGATAGGCCGAACGACAAGGAATCCGCCTTGAAACTTCAAAGAGCCCGTTCTCTCAAACCGTGAGGACCCAGAGAACGATCAAGATATCAAATCGAAGCCCTCGTCGAGACGCACGTGCTGGTCCTGGCGCCGGCGGCTAGACCCCGTGCTGGTCCTGGCCGCCGGGCGGCTAAGCCCCGTGCTGTCCTTGCCGCCGGGAAACTTCAAAGAGCCCGTTCTCTCAAACCGTGAGGACCCAGAAACGATCACATATCAAATCGAAGCCCTCGTCGAGACGCACGTGCTGGTCGTAGCCGCGGGCGGCTAGCCCCGTGCTGGCCGTGGCCGCCGGCGGCTAGCGGCCCGTGCTGGGCCGTGGCCGCCGGGCGGCTAGCCCCGTGCTGGCCGTGGCGCCGGGCGGCTAGCCCCGTTGCTGGCCGTGGCGGCGGCTAGCGCCTGTTGCTGGCCGTGGCGCCGGGCGGCTAGCCCCGTGCTGGCCGTGGCCGCCGGCGGCTAGCGCCCGTGCTGGCCGTGGCCGCCGGGCGGCTAAGCCCCGTGGCTGGCCGTGGCCGCCGCGCGGCTAGCGCCGTGCTGGCCATGACCGCCGGGCGGCTAGCCCCGTGCTGGCTCGGGTCTTCGGATAACGATCTTCGGTACACGAATCCCAGTCCCGGCAGTCTGAAGTTTTGTACTTTGAGTTTTTCTCAAGTCCTGCAGGACGAATCATCGAGATTCGTGTACGAACTCCAGTCCTTACTCAATCAAAGACCGTGGGAAACACTTCGGAAACTCGTAAGGATCAACCGGAAGGAAGATTTAAATTCTTCGTACGAAACAGCGATGGTTATCTTAAGACACCCACTCGTCTCAACTCTACGAATGAATGAAGAACTTCCGGAGAGATCGTAGAAAACCACGGAAGTCCTGGAAACGGCCCGAAAGGGACTAAACACGATCGGACAGTCCGTTTACGATTATCTGAGATAGATGCGACGATTTACGTTTATCTTTGCATAGCGAGGATAAATGCTAAATTTCCGGAAGGATAAATGTCAAAGTTTCGCCGAAGATAAATGTCAAGTTTCCCCGATGAAGCCGACGAAAATGGGAAAGAAGCCCGCCTTGCGGCCCTGGGGAGAAGATAGACCGTCATAAGAAGGAGTATATAAGGAGCTTTGGGAGAGGAAGAAAGGCAGAGCGAAAATCATAGGAGAGAGGAATCCGAGATTGGAGACCTAAGAAAGCTCCTGTTAGGTTAAGAACTCAGAATTTAGGCGGTATAGACTAGCAAGGTAGGACCTAGAACGTCCGGCCGCCTCTCGTTCTTTTTCATCTTGTCCGCAGGCTCTCCTGTCTCTCTCGGAAGGATCTAACAATCCTTTTACTTAGAGTCCGCTCATAGGAACCTTAGGCGTTATTCTCGACACGCCCGTTTCTATGACAAACGCTCGTACTAGACGAACTCCCCAGGCAGTTCGATCTCTTGTTCAAATCTTTCAACTGAACTACGTCCGACTTGATCTCGAAAGGGGTACGTAGGCAGCCTTCCTAAGGTCCAGTCTCAAATCTTAATAAAACATGTTCCGCATTTATTTGATCACTTGTCGTTGGTTGTCGCAGAGAATCC
>NW_026618918.1:0-10384 GCF_000801105.2 Raphanus sativus
ATTTTTCATTTAATATAATTATTTTATTTATAAAACATGGCTTTAAATAATTTTTGTTACGTTATTTTCCACCGGTTGAAATAATATTTTTTTTGATTAAATGCACATTTAACCATATAATATGCGTTATGATTATTACATACACGTATTTATATGTTAACACAAATCTACATTGGATTAAATAATAAATAAAAGGGCTTATTGCAAAAGTGACTCAAAACTTGAATTCAAACAGAAAACTAACCTTTTCTTTTGACTCATTTTTTTTTTGAGTTTTTAACCCCACATCTGCATTTTATCTACGAAAATGCCATTAACCCTTTTTTTTTTTTTTTTTCGAAAATGGCTTCTTTACTGTCTCAACCTCATTTTCTTCAAGTATTTACAATATTGCCACTGCCATGAATAGTGGGAACAACCTTGTACGAACTGTTTGGAGCTTTTAATGCCCTTTAATGCACGTAAATCTCTTTACACTCTCTCTGTTTCAATTGTTATGAACTAAAAACAACATTTCTTTCACTTTCTCTCCATATTCATCCAAAAAACTGAAGCTTTTGATTCAAAATTGTTTGGAGCCATATTTCTTTCGTTTTGACTTACGGTTGCTTTCGTTTGAGGTTCTGGGTGGTTGGAGAAGACCCTGTGTGCAAACAAAGTCATCTCACCTAGTTGAAGGTACGAATTTGAATTTTTTTCAAAATCTGTTCGCGTAGAAGACTTACAAGTAAGTCATCTGTATGTAGAAGACTTACTGATGAGTCTTCTGGTCAAACGGACGACTTAAACTAAGTCGTCCAGCTTTGTTTGGTGAAAAAAAACAGTCCAGACGACTTATATATAAGTCGTCTACGAGAAACAGGCTAGTTTTGCATTTGACCGAATCGTGTCAGATCTTTGACTATTTCTGGACGACTTATAATTCAGTCGTCTCTCGGAAAGTTAAAATTTCAATATTTTATTAAACTAGACGACTTACGTGTAAGTCGTCTTAGGTTAGTTTTGTAGTTGAAAAATAAAACTTCATAATTTAATTTTTACCAGACGACATAATATAAAGTCGTCCCGTCAGAAGACTTAATTTAAAGTCGTCCGGGGAAAGCAAAGTCGTCCAGAATTTTTCCCAATTAAGTCGTCCAAACCTTGCTTATCCCGGACGACCTTAAATTAAGTCGTCTAGCTGGACGACTTTTAGTTAAGTCGTCTGGAGAAAGTTAAATTTCAAGTTTTATTTTTCAATTACAAAACTAACCTGGGACGACTTACGTGTAAGTCGTCTAGTTTGAATAAAATATTGAAATTTTTACTTTCCAGAGACGACTGATTTATAAGTCGTCCAGAAATAGTCAAAGATCTGACACGATTCGGTCAAATGCAAAACTAGCCCGTTTTTCGTAGACGACTTATATATAAGTCGTCTGAATTTTTTTTTTTAACAAACAAAGCCGGACGACTTAGAATTAAGTCGTCCCTTTTAATTTTCAATTGCAAAAGTGACCTCTTTAGACGACTTACCTTTAAGTCTTCTGGACGACTTAAATCTAAGTCGTCTGCGATAATGTTTGTTGAACTTCTTCATTTTCTCTATGTTTACTAATGTGTTTTATTTTGAATATTTGCAGATGATTTTTAAGTTACATGCAGTGTATGGAGAATGGTTGTTGAGAGATTTCCGTTGGGATTTTGTGGTTGATGATCTCAAAGGAGCAAGATTGTTTTTATTGAATGAAGATTCAACACATGCTGAACTTGTTGCAATGGCTCAAGAAGATTATAACCTGGACATGAGATCAGTGACTGTGGAGATTAGCTACTCATTACCAGCAGAAATGATGATGACTCCAAGCAGTCCTCCCATTCATGTTACAAGTGATAGACAAGTTCGAAACTTGCTCGAGATACTCAAAACGCATAGAGTATGTCTTTGTGTATCAAGCCGCAGCAAGGTGGAAACGGTTTCAGAGAAAAGAGAAGAAGCTGGTGATAATGATGAAGCTGGTGAATGGGAAGAAGATGTTGGTGATAATGATGAAGCTGGTGAATGGGAAGAAGATGTTGGTGATAATGATGAGGCTGATGAATGTTTTGAAGATGTTGGTGATAATGAGTCTGTTGAAGATGAAAATCAAGATGGGGAGGAGGAAAATGGGGAGGAGGAAAATGGGGAGGAGGATGCTGATAACACTATTGTTGGTGAAACGGATCAGAATGGTGGGGATTACAGTCTTTATGGAAAGGTTCTAGATGAGGACGAGGAAGATGATGATAATATTTGTTTTGAAGAAATTGAAAAGACATATGCTAAGACAAATGCTATTGAAGGAGGAAAATCGGATTGTACCAGCATCTATGTCAACCAGAGTTTTGTTAGCAAGGATGCACTGCTTTCAGAGCTGCGGTTGACAGCAGTGAGGGGTAGGTTTTCTTTCAGAATATACAAATCAACAAAAACTCTCCTTGTGGCAATATGTCGGGTTAGCGGTTGTGGATGGAAGATCAGAGCGAGTGTGAAACATGGGTCAAACACGTTTTGGGTAACAAAGTATGTGGAAAAACATTTATGCTCAATTGGAGACCGAATCGCTCAGCGGAGACACTGTACTCCAAAGTATGTTGGTAGTCTTTTCATTGATCGTGTTGGGATCATTGATGGGATAACTCCACAGCATATCACTGATGCAATGAAGAACATGTTTGGCATGACGCTTGATTACACCACTTCATACAGAGCACTGTTATATGCACAGAAATTGGTGAGAGGATCAGCAGAAGAAGGGTATTCGCGTCTGCCTTCATATCTCGAGCAAATCTCCATTGCAAATCCTGATTCTATCACGGCTATAGAACTTGATTCTGAGAAAAGATTTAAGTATCTATTTCTCTCTTTTGGAGCTTCTATCAAAGGTTTTAAGTATCAGAGAAGGGTCATTGTGGTGGATGGAACTCACCTAAGTGGAAAGTATGGAGGTGTTATGTTAGTTGCAGCCGCACAAGATGGCAATTTTCAGATATTCCCATTGGCTTTTGGGATCGTGGATGCTGAAGATGAACCTTCTTGGGAATGGTTTTTCACAAAATTGGCTAGTTGTATATCTCATGACAAGCCTCTGGTGATAGTCTCTGACCGGCACGCGGCCATTAAAAGTGCGTGTGAGAAGGTGTTTCCTTGGGCAACCCGAGGAATATGTTATTATCACCTTCAAGATAACATTGTCAAAAAGTTTAAAGGGAAACATCTCATGTACTTGGTGAAAGGGGCTGCTTATGCGCACACGGTTCACGATTTTAACCGGTACATGGCTGAGATACGGAGTGCAAACCCGGAACTTGCAACGTATTTGGAGAAGGCCGACGCCAAGCTATGGTCAAGGGTTTATTGTAAGGGGAACAGGTTCAACATAAAAACAAGCAACATCGCTGAATCTATTAATTCCGCACTGAAGCGAGCAAGAGGATTTCCGATTCCGTTCCTGCTGGAGTTCATAAGGCAGAAGTTAGGAAAATGGTATTGGAAAAGGAGACAAGATGCTTTGAGTCTCCCAACTGTACATAGCCGGGGTGTTGAATACTTGCTTGCTGTTCGATCAGAGATAGCGGATACGATGACGGTCGAACCAATTGATGGATGGCGTTTCTTTGTCAAAGGTGGCAAAATGGACTGTGCGGTTGATTTGGAACATGTAAAGTGTGGTTGTGGTGTCTATGGAGTGGAGAAAATACCTTGCTCTCATGCTATAGCAGCTGGAACACATGCTGGTGTGCATATCGACACACTTGTATGTCCACTTTACTCAAAGAATCATCTGTATGCAGGATACTCAGAGAATATATATCCTATCGTGTCACAACATATTGAGGAACGAGAATGCTTTCCTCCAAACGTAAAGCGTGGTCCGGGGAGACAGAAGAAATCAAGATGGCAATCTTGGTTGGAGCTATCTAGGATGAGGGGACACAAACCCAGGAAGAAACACAGGGCACGGAGATGCTCAAACTGCAAGGAAACTGGCCATACGAAACCACAATGTACACAACCAGTTGACTAGTTGTCCAGACGACCTAAATATAAGTCGTCCAGTCTTGATTACCCGTCCAGACGACTAATTTCTAAGTCGTCCAGTGTTTCGTCTACCTTCTACGAAGTCGTCCAGTGTATTAGACTACCTTCTACTATCCCTTCAAGTGTATTTTTTTAGACGACCTTTTACGAAGTCGTCCAGTGTATTTAAGTCGTCCAGTGTATTTAAGTCGTCCAGTGTTTAGACTACCTTCTACTATCCCTTCAAGTGTATTTTTTTTTAGACGACCTTTTACGAAGTCGTCCAGTGTATTTTATTTTTAGACTACCTTATTTTTTTTAGACGACCTTATTTGTAAGTCGTCCAGTGTATTTTATTTTTAGACTACCTTATTTTTTTTAGACGACGTAAGTCGTCCAGCTGGAAAACCTTCCAGACGACTTATTTGTAAGTCGTCCAGCTGGAAAACCTTCCAGACGACTTATTTGTAAGTCGTCCAGCTGGAAAACCTTCCAGACGACTTATTTGTAAGTCGTCCAGCTGGAAAACCTTCCAGACGACTTATTTGTAAGTTAGAAAATCTATACAAGTTAGAAAATCAAATAAATCATACATGCCCACAAACATACAAATAGATTTGTGTAAACAAATAGTTCAAATATACAAATAGATTTGTGTATACAAATAGTTCAAATATACAAATTGATTTGTGTATCTATACAAGTTAAAAAATCTATACAAGTTAAAAAATCTATACAAGTTAAAAAATCTATACAAATTGATTTGTGTATCTAATCATACATGCCTACAAACATACCACCATCCTCATTATCTTTCAGATGCTGATCAACAAGCTCCGTCCATATAGCCAAAGCCATAGTATCCCTCATAGTCTTCGCATTGGACCTAGCAAAGTCTTTAGGGCTAAAGGGGACCCCAAGAGCATGACATTCAATGTACTTTGCAGCGTACACGCCACAATCACCATTGTTGGCCGTGGGTACATCTTTGAGGAGTCTCTCATAAGTGTATCGCTCCAACCCATGCATCTGGTCTCCGCACTCCACAATCAGATAAGGGACCATCTCGAGAAAAGGCTCCATTATCTCATCCCATCTTTCTGGTATGGTAGTTGAAGGTATGCTGTCCCAGACGACTATGTGCCTCTTAGGGATCGATATCCAAATAGCCACCCAATGTTTGTTGTCCAAGTTCAGTGGCGCATAGATATCATCAATGTCCTCCCCCCACTTCTTGTTTGATTGGCAAAATGAAGGCATTGATCCGTCATACAAACTCGCCGCCCCACTAGGTAGCATTTTTCCTAAACCATTGTGATCAGACGACGATGTTTTGAAGACCAGATACTGTTCTCTCCAAGACTGGGTAAAGTTGTGATCCAGGAAGCACATTCGCTCGCTCCGGAAACATTGTGGGTTCTCCTTATACCTCTGCCTCAGCACATTCATCCAAGCATCTATATGCTGCATATAAAATAATACAAGTTAGAACCTTCCAGACGACTTACAAATAAGTCGTCTGGAAGGTTTTCCAGCTGGACGACTTACAAATAAGTCGTCTGGAAGGTTTTCCAGCTCGAAAACCTTCCAGACGACTTATTTGTAAGTCGTCCAGCTGGAAAACCTTCCAGACGACTTATATATTTACAAATCTATACAAAGACAAGTTACCAGACGACTTATTTGTAAGTCTTCTGGAAGGTTTTCCAGCTGGACGACTTACAAATAAGTCGTCCAGCTGGAAAACCTTCCAGACGACTTATATATTTACAAATCTATACAAAGACAAGTTACCAGACGACTTAAAGATAAGCAGAAGACTTACTACGTCTTCCAGCCATGCTTTGGATGTCCGGAGTTTTTGATACCACCAAGTTGGTGATGTACGTGGTTTGTCCTCTTCCTTAGTGAAATAATCACTGCAAACAAAAAAGCAATCAGTTTTGGTAGACTAAATCAAGCTATTATGGGTAAAGCAATCACTTACGGATCAGTTTTCAACCAATCAGCGAGCTCCTTCATCTTAGGTCTGTTTAGTGTGGGAAATGGATTATACTTTCCCACTCTAAGGAGTTTCCTTCTCTCTGCCGTATAAGGAGATATCTGCGTGGGAGCAGGTTTCTTCGTTCGTTCACTCCTTGCACGCACAGAAGCAGTGGGAGCTGTTTGGTCCAATACAACCAGGCTCGGTTCTGAAGCTGAAGCTGGATCGGTGGAAGCGAAGCTCGGTTGTTGATCGTTGGAAGCGAAGCTCGGTTGGTCAGTGGAAGTGAGAGGAACAATCTCTTTGGAGGTGACACCATCTGCTTTATCCTCCGGCAAGATCTTATATACCGAGATCGCCTCATCTGCTGTATCCTCCGGCAACAATCTCTGCAATAAAAGAGAACAAGTTAACCCTGGACGACTTAAATAAAAGTTGGGAGAGGATTTGGTTCCAGCTGGAGTTCAGACGACTTATTTGTAAGTCTTCTGGAAGGTTTTCCAGCTGGACGACTTACAAATAAGTCGTCTGGAAGGTTTTCCAGCTGGAAAACCTTCCAGACGACTTATTTGTAAGTCGTCCAGCTGGAAAACCTTCCAGACGACTTATATATTTACAAATCTATACAAAGACCAGACGACTTAAAGATTTGATATTAACCTCTTTGGGCAGAGGAGAAGGCTGTTTCTTTTGTGGAGAAGGCTTTTTCGTTTGAGGAGCAGGCTGTTTCGTCTGAGGAGCAGGCTGTTTAGTTTGAGGAGCAGGCTGTTTCGTTTGAGGAGCAGGCTGTTTAGTTTGAGGAGCAGGCTGTTTAGTTTGAGGAGCAGGCTGTTTCGCCTTTTGAGGAGTAGGCTTTGCCTTTTGAGGAGCAGGCTGTCTGGTGGGAGGAGTAGGATGATTGGTTTGAAGTGGAGGCTGATCCTTTTGAGGAGTAGTCTGTTTGTTACTAGCCCCGGTTTCTGGGGCTTGTGGGGTAGGGTGTTTTTTACTAACCCCGGTTTCTGGGGCTTGAGGGGTAGCCTGATTGGTGACACCAACCTTCTTCTCCACAGCTTCCAATCTATCGGAGATCTTCCTAATCTCCCTGATGCACTTCTTAAACCCCTCTTTCATCATGTCACCTAAGTCCTTGAACATGTTTTCTAACTCCTCTCTGGTCACCCAACTAGCCTCTTCTCTAGCCTCTTCTGTAGCCTCTTCTGTAGCCTCTGTAGGAGCCTCTTCTCTAGCCTCTTTAGGAGCCTCTTTAGGAGCCTCTTTACGAGCTTTCTTCCGAGGTCTCTGATTGTCTTCCTCCACCTCCTCCACAACCATCTCTTTGGCTCTTTTCGATGGAGTCACAAACTTGGGTTTTGTACCAGTGACTTCCCAGCAATCCATGGTCCACTTCCACGGTCTCCGATCATACATCACTTTAATGATGTTCTCCGCGGGCACGTCATCAACCTCAGAGTCCCATTTTGGCCACATTTCACTAATGTCCTTCTCAACAAAGTTGATCACGCGGGTCTGCAGTAAATAGAAGAAGAATCGAGTTAGATATTTGAAACAAAATACTAAATAGACGACTTAATTATAAGTCGTCAACTAAGTCGTCCAGCTGGACGACCTTCCAGACGACTTATTATAAGTCGTCTACTAAGTCGTCCAGCTGGACGACCTTCCAGACGACTTATAATAAGTCGTCTACTAAGTCGTCCAGCTGGAAGACCTTCCAGACGACTTATAATAAGTCGTCTACTAAGTCGTCCAGCTGGAAGACCTTCCAGACGACTTATAATAAGTCGTCTACTAAGTCGTCCAGCTGGAAGACCTTCCAGACGACTTATAATAAGTCGTACTAAGTCGTCCAGCTGGAAGACCTTCCAGACGACTTATAATAAGTCGTCTACTAAGTCGTCCAGCTGGAAGACCTTCCGGACGACTTAATTAAGTGAAGATGGAAAGGTACCTGACTCAAGATAGCAGCTTTCATGAATCTGCGGCCTCTGCTGCCGTCGTAAGCCAGAATCGGTGGAGACGGACTGTTTGCTCTGGGTAGACCAATACTAGCACCCAATCCCGGAATAGCTTCGTACGCCCAGACCTGAAGAACTTGTATAAAGCCATCCACGGTGTAACAGCCAGTAATATCTTTGTTCCACAAAGAGTCCATCAGCACCTTAAACGCGACTCTCCCCCATGGATAATTCTCAAACCTTTCTAAATCCATCACTAGCCTTGCGAGAGTAGCTCGTGTAGCGCTTGAGAACTTTTCCCTTCAATGAATCCAGTGAAGATGGAAAGGTACGCGAGTCGCTTGCGATCTTCCCTGGACCAATCCCCGCATCTCTTCAGTGCTGCTATTATCTGATCAGTACTTGGCCCAGCTTCCCGATGAACTCCCATCATCTCCCAGAAAGAAACCATCTGTGGGGTAACTTCACATTCTGGTGTCTCAAGGTCCTCGATGTAGTCGCAGTTTAGACCAGTGATGTTTTCAAACTCTAACAGTGAAAACCTCGCAGGTTCTGGACCAACGAGACACCACATCTCGTACTTCTTCTTAATGTCCAGCTTTAAACCGAGCAAGTGGTGAACCAGCCTTGAAGCCCAACCAAATCCCTGCTCCTTGAACTTGATGAAAACTCCCAATCTCGACTCCTTGAGCTCTTCAAATTCAGCATCAGTGAGAGCTTCCCTAAGAGCAGTATGCAACTTCGTGTTATCCGTATGATACGAAATGCTATTGTGGGGTTCTGGCTCTTCCCCTAATGTGTATAACCTACGGGGGAGTTCTGGAATATCCATCCTTTTTGTCTGCAAAATAATCAAAGACAACAATAGAAGTCAGAACACAAGCTAAATCAATCACGCCTTAATTGTTACTCCAGACGACTTAGTAGACGACTTAAATATAAGTCGTCTAGAAAGTCGTCCAACTGGACGACTTAGTTGACGACTTATATTTAAGTCGTCTGGAAAGTCTTCCAAATGGACGTACTAAGTCGTCCAGGTTGAAGACTTTCCAGACGACTTACTTACAAGTCTTCCAGTAGAAAAATTTCAAGCGGACCTGATTAGTCGCAGAAGGAGTTCGAGTACTCGTCATTGTGGTTATAGATCTGAAAAAATAAACGTGAAACGGTGAGAATGAGTAAATTGAAAGAGACAACGTTTTATGTTCATCTTTTCCACGAGTTTGATGACTTACCGGCGTTAGGGTTTACAGAGAAACGGCGCTACGGTTTACAGAGAAGAAGCGGCGGCGCTAGGGTTTAGAAGAAGCGGCGGCGCTAGGGTTTAGAAGAAACGGCGGTGCTAGCTAGTGTTTAGAGTAAGCGGCGGTGAGAACGTTGGTGAGCACGGTGGCGAGGGCGACGGTTTGTTCGGAAATAGTGGAAGCGGGGGCGCTAGGGTTTAGAGGAATCGGCGGCGCTAGGGTTAGAAGAAGCTGCGGCGACAACGGTGAGAATGAAGTGAGATAGATAGCCGACGTTGAGAACGATGGTTGTTCGGAAATAGTGGGAATTCGAATCGCCTTTGATATCGCCGGTGAGAGAGAACTGTTAGGGTTTCTGTTCGCGGAAAATGAAAAAAAAAAAAAAAAATCACCTTATATATTGGGTAAATAATCCGGTTAGCTTTAAAAGTACATTGGTAAACTTTAAGGTTTGGTCCGGTTTAGACGACTTATTCTGGCTGATAATGTACATCAGACGACCTAATATTTAGTCGTCTGGGAACAGAAGACTAAATATTAAGTCGTCCAATACCCTAAAATGAACCCCTAAACTAAAATGACTAAATTAACTTACTAACCACGTTATAAAATCAAATTATACTTCAATAGTGTTTACTATACACAGAAACGAACACGCCTAGGTAATTTTAAAAATTTTCAAAAACGGTTTTAATGCTTTCCAAAATCTAACCCTAAGAACACATACAATACTACAACATATGTTGATGAAACATAAACTAAAGAATATCATGACTCACTACTTTCACTCATCTGGGCTGAAAACAATTGAAATTTGTTATATATTAATTTATATCTCTTAAGACATATGTTAATTACATAATTCCAATTTTTCACTTATCAAAATATTTTTTACAAAATTTTTAAATTATGTTTAAGAATAACTGTCCAGACGACTTAACTTAAAGTCGTCTGGACGACTTATTTTCAAGTCGTCTGTTTACAGACGACTTGCGAGGGGTAGAAACGTAAAAAAAAATCCGTTTTTTTGTTTGTTCACAAGGAGATAGTTGTAATTTCAATAGCCTTTTAAGTTACTTTTGCCTTTGACCCAAGTTGGGGTACTCTTTTGGGTTTGACTCCAAGTTTTGAGTCACAATTGGTAATTCTCCCTAAGAAA